>NW_010146572.1:0-1049 GCF_000699245.1 Pterocles gutturalis
GCTGTCCTCGTCGTCGGGGTGGGTGCTGTGGGTGCGGATGCAGTTGATGTGCCCGGGGATGATGAGCGAGAAGATCTGCTTCCCCGTCCAGAGCGGGCGCGGCTTGAGGATGGCGGGCTGGGGGACCTTCCCATCCCACGTCGAGAGGAACATCAGCAGGTTCATCACCTCCCCCTGTGGTGGGGACAGCACTCAGCACCCCACAAACCTCCGCGGGAGGATAAACCGCCCCAAAAAAAACCCAAATCCGCCCATCACAGCCCCAAAATGCACTAAAAGAATTCAAAAATGCCCTGAAAGAGGCAAAAAATGCACCAAAAGAAACCAAAAATGTCTCAAAAGAACCCAAAAGTGCTTCTAGTGGTCAAGAAAACCCCCTCAGGACCCCAAATCCTCCCACCACACCCCCAAAATGCTCCAAAAGATGACAAAATTGCACCAAAAGAACCCAAAATTGCCCCAAAAGAACCCAAAAATGCTTCTAGAGGTCAAGAAAACCCCCTCAGGACCCCAAATCCTCCCATCACACCCCAAAAATGCCCCAAAAGACGACAAAATTGCCCCAAAAGAACCCAAAAATGTCCCAAACGAACCCAAAAAGGCCCCAAAAGAACCCAAAAAAAGTTTCTAGTGGTCAAGAAAACCCCCTAAAAACCCCAAATCCTCCCATCACAGCCCAAAAACGCCCCGAGAAGAACCAAAAAAGGCCCCCAAAGAACCCAAATCCCACATCCTACCCCAAAAATGTCCCACCAGTCCCCCAAAACCCTTCTGCACCCCTTTGGTGGGTAACTGGCACCCTGAGAGCACCCCAAATCCCTCCTGAGCCACAAGGACACCCCAAAAACCCACGTCCCACCATGAGAACGTCCCACCAGCCCCCCAAAACCCCTCTGCACCCCTTTGGTGGGTGACTGGTGTCCTTAGAGCACCCCAAAACCCTCCTGAGCCACAAGAACACCCCAAATCCCAAGTCCCATCCCAAAAATGTCCCGCCAGCCCCCCAAAACCCCTCCTGCAGCCCCAGGACACCCCAAATGCCACATCTC
>NW_010146573.1:0-221 GCF_000699245.1 Pterocles gutturalis
TGTCCCTGGGGGTGGGGGACACAGCCCTGACTATGGTGGGGACCCATCCCAGGAAGGGACACACAGCCCTGGGGACATGGAGGAGGGGACATGTCCCACGGGACACACGTGGCACCCAGTGTGGGACAGGGGGGGACCCCACCATGGAGGGGACATACAGCCCTGAGCACGGGCGGGGGTCCATCCCTTGGGGGGGGTCACACAGCCCTGAGCATGGGGGG
>NW_010146574.1:0-61221 GCF_000699245.1 Pterocles gutturalis
GTCCCCAGCCAAGGGCTAACTCATCACATCTGGCCAGGTTTTGTCTACCCCAAAACCACACAGAGATTAAATGAGAAACACATTCCCCACTTCCTTTCCAAAGCAGTTTTATGGTGATCCTGCTGCTTTAGTGGAGGTAACTAATGCCAGAGAACTGTGAAGTCTTTCACAAGATTTTACATTATAAAAACTTGAGTTTCTTTTGTTAACTATGAGCTGCAGTGGGCTGCTGCTGCATTTCTTACTCATGCACTGTGGAAAAAAGTAGTTGAGCTAAGTATTTACAGTGTATACATATGTGCATACATAGATATTACTTATGAGGATATATTCTTCTAACAGGGATATGTACCTATATTGCTGTTTCTTTTAAATCTCTGTATAGACTCCTGTCAGCAGGATTACCCTGAGTACATGCCTTTCAAGGCAGTCTGGAGGAAGGATCTACATTTTTGCAAACAGTAGATTTATGCTCTGTATTTGAAGAGTAGCAATAAGATATGTGGACCTTGCTAAACTTGCCATGTAGGGTATACTTTTTGTTGATATTTTTTTACTTTGTTTATCTGTCATCTTTCCTATTTAAAAAAAAAAAAAAAAGGCCATTATAGTGATGCTGGTTAGTTAGTTAGTTAGAATCACACAGAGCCTTTCAATTTCCTCAGAAAGTCAGTGTTCAGAAGGCCACCGTTAGCCTAAAAGCAGCTTAGCTTTCCCCTCTTGGCTGTGGAGCACAGCGCAGAAATTTGCTTCACTTTCTGTTGGAGCAGTACCATGGTTTGCACATTACCTGCCTTGAGGATGCAGTACTGAGTCGTGTCTGATGCATGTGTTTCTCCCTGCCCATATAATGTTACATGATGGAGAGATTAAATGCATACGCTTGTCTCTGACTGTGACATGAAAAAAGGTGACTAACCTTATTGACCAGGCGTAGAGGTAGTAATTGGTAGTTGAGACCTGACTTCTGAGAAGACTGGCTGTTTTTAAGGGTAATTCAGTCCTCAGTTGCGGTCCCTAGTTGCACTGATGCATTATCTTGTTGTCTACAACTGTAAACACACACATTTTGAGAGACAAAAAGGAACTGTGGAATACATACTTTTATTTTAATCCCTAGCTATTTTTTTCAGTGATAAAGTAATACAAAAATGAAAACATAACTTCTTAAATTGATGCTGGTCCATTTGAAAAAAAATTCCAACATAACCAGGGTTTTTTACTGTACTGAAGAGACTGTTATTCTTCAAAATATCCCATCCTTCTTAGAAACTTCTGAAGAACTTTCTAGTGTGTTGTTGAACTTGATGCAGATAATGTCCACTCCACAACAGAAGGGTTTGACTCAAGTTTTCCACTGTTCTAATATGATATATCCTAATATGATATTTCTGTGTAGATTTACTGCTAATTTATTTTTTTTGTGGAACAAGAACAGGTCTTATCTTCAGTAAAATTTAATAATATTTAGATCTGGAAAAGATGAAAAAATTGCTCATATAAACTAATTTGAAGCACCACTTTTTTTTGTTTGTTTGTTTAAAGGTGTGTTTGATGTAATTCCTCCAAAGTGTTTATTATCCTTTTATTGTCCAGCACAATAATTTCTCAAAAATAAACAATATAAATGAATTGATACCTCCAAAGAATATTTTTAAGCTCTATAACTTTAATTTCATAAAGTTTTGCCCGTTTTATATGGAAATATATTTCTCCTTCTTCCTTCTTGGTGTGTTTTGATTCCATAAAATTAATCAAGCAGAGTTGAATTGGATAATAACAATAAAAGAAAGCTGCAACTTGCCCACTGTGTTTGAATTCTTGCAAGCTTGTTTGTTTTTCAGATTTTTAAGCGTGATTCTGTTCTCAGCTGTGGTGCATGCATGCACCCTGAGGATCTGGAGAGCTGTAGCCTTTGCAGTAACAACATAGAGTAAGGAAATACATGCCCCAAATTCTTGAGCAAGAATAGAACCTTGGCCTTCTCTCTTCCCTTGTTCTTGAATATCCTTTATCTTTTGGGGTTGTTTTATGTGAAATTTCAGTGCAATTAGAAAATATGTTGATTGTAGTAAATGGGATATATTGACTGAGAAAGCCAAGAGAAGACAAATAGAACTTTGGTTCTCCTCTAACCTTAAACTGAGCACAGGGCAGTCAAAATAGGATCATAGAATACCAGGTTGGAAGGGACCTCAGGGATCATTGGGTCCAACCTTTATTGGCAAAAGCACAGCCTAGACAAGGTGGCCCAGCACCCTGTCCAGCTGAGTCTTAAAAATGTCCAGTGTTGGGGAATCCACCACTTTCCTATGGAGATTTTTCCAATGGCTGATTGTTTTTATTGTGAAAGATTTTCCTCTTGTGTCCAGCTGGAATCTCCCCAGGAGCTACTTGTACCTATTACCTCTCATCTTTTCCATGTGACTCCTTATAAAAATGGAGTCTCCATCTTCTTTGTAGCCACCCTTCAAATACTGGAGCATGGTGATAAGGTCTCCTGTAAGCCTTCTTTTCTCAAGGCTGAACAAACCCAGTTCTCTCAGCCTTTCCTCATATGCCAAGCCTCCCAGTCTTGTGATCATCTTTGTGGCCCTTCTCTGGACTCTCTTCAGCCTGTCCACGTCTTTTTTGTGTAGCAGGTACCAAAACTGAACACAGTATTCCAGGTGTGGCCTGACAAGTGATGAGTAGAGAGGGATAATGACTTCTTTATGTCTGCTGGTGATACCCTGTTGATGCAAGCCAGCATCCTGTTGGCTTTCTTTGCACAGCAGCACACTGTTCACTCATATTGAGCTTGTTGTCCACCAGGACCCCAGATCCCTTTCCACAGAGCTGCTACCCAGCTGGGTAGATCCCAGCCTGTGCTGGGCTTCTGGGTTATGTTTTCCTAGATGCGAGACCGTACACTTTGTTGGACTTCGTAAGGTTCTTGTGAGCCCACTCTTCCAGCCTATCCAGGTCTTCCTGCATGGAGGCTCTCCCTTCCGAAGTGTCCACTTCCCCACTGAGTTTGGTATCATCAGCAAGCTTCCTCAAAGTACACTTGATCCCATCATCCAGATCCTTATGAAGATTTTAAACATCATTGAGCCCAATGTGGATCCCTGAGGTACCCCACTTGTGCCAGGTTGCCAGTTTGAAATGGAGCTATTTGCCACCACCCTCTGGGTGCGGCCTGTCAGCCAGTTCCCCACCCACCACACAGACCACTTGTCTGGACCGTAACCCGTCAGTTTGTCTAGGAGGAGGCTATAGGAAACCATGTCAAAAGCCTTGGAGAGATCCAGGTAGACAATGTCCACTGTTTGCCCCACATCCGCCAAGCAGGTTACTCTGTCATAGAAGTCGATCAGGTTTGTCAAGCATGATTTGCCCTTGGTGAATCTGTGCTGGCTTTTCCCAATTGCGTGCTTTGTTTGACTTGTGGTAGCCCCTGGAAGGATTTGTTCCATAACTTTCCCAGGGACTGAAGTCAGACTGATGCGCCTATAATTTCCTGGATCCTCCTTTAAGCCCTTCTTGTAGATGGGCATGACACTAGCCTTCTTCCAGTCTTCTGGGACATCCCTCAATCTCCATGACTTCTCAGAGATTATGGAGAGTGGCCTTGCAGCATCAGCCAGCTCTCTTAACACCATCAGGTTGATATTGTCAAGGCCCATTGATTTGTAGGAGTCAAGCTCCTGTAATAGTTCACATACCAACTCTTCCTTCACTGATGGTGGGTCTGTGTTTGCATCAGCCTGGATTTTTCTTTCCAAGGCCTGGGGCCCAACAGTGCTGGTAAAGACAGAGGTGAAAATGAGTAGTGTCACAGGAAGTAAGAAAGATCCTGCTGTTTCTTGAGAGTGTGAGTAATGTTGTCAGCTTCTCCTGTCTTTCTCTTTCCACAGGATAAGGGCTCAGTTACTGAGTAGGTGAGGTGGGATGCTTCTCACTTTACTTTAGGCATCCCAAAGGCAGACCTGTAAATCTGAGCTTGTTAGCTTGCAATGCACTGCCAGTTAGTGGAAGAGGCATTCACCTGACCTGTCAAAGCCACTTAACCACACAGGGTAAGATAAATTACTCTCCTAATGTCAGGAGTGTTGTACCACCCCTGGTTCTTCCTTGCTGGGCTCTAAATCTTCATATTCACTTCCCCTCATTAAACTGGTTGATGTAATCCAATACTACATCACAGAAATAGGTCTGATTTGTATTCAGTATTATTCAGTGTTGGATCAGATGTAACTGTGGATATCTATTTTACTGTCATCTAAAATAAGTTCTTCGGAAGGGACAATAATGTGTGTGTAACACCCCTTTGATCTTGCCTGCACCATAGTCAGCTCATTGTGTTAAGGTGATAGGAGCTGTGTCAGAAACAAACAATGACCAAAAAATATACCTTCAGAATCATCTGTGAACTGAGCGACTTTGTTGCTGCAGGTGGCCTTCAAGAGAGTTCCTCTCTCTCAGAATTTCATTCAGCAGGTTAAAACCAGGAACCTTGTGCATAGATATGATGAGTTATGATGATTGTTTTCCTGCCGTGAATCAGTTCTTCGCTTGCTTCTTTCCAAGCTGTGAGTTCTGCTGACTCTAGAAAACCAAAGACTGAGAGTAAGGGAAAAGGCAGTGTCAACCTGCCTTTCGATATATAAATCCAGATTCTCTCCCGTGACACAAATTAATCTTTAACAGCTGGTGCATTTGACTCCAAGGTTGATTCCAGAAGTAAAATACCAAAGTAAGCTAATGCTCACTCCAGATCACCTTCTCACCAACTTTAAAAGTGTAGGTCAGTTAAAAAGTAGGTCTTAGTTAACCAAGCATAGCCTTTGGGATCTGGAAAACAGTGTTTTTAGGATCCCTTGGGTTGGTTGTTGGTTTTTTTTTATTCCTTAAAAAGAAAAAGCCAACAAATCAAAGTCGACTCTCCTTATTGCTTAAGTCAGTTCCTGGATGAGTATTGCCACTCAGGCAAAAAAATCTGACCACTCAGCTACCTGAGGCAGCACCCCCCCACATAGTGATTAGCTGATATTATTTCTGGAAACTGAGAGTTGTCCTGTAACTAAGCCTCTAGTTTATACACTTCCATATAAAATCCAGAATTATTACTGCTAAATTGGAAGAATGTTTTCCTGAAGTTTCTGGTGGAAATATGTGCATAACAAAACTAAACTGTGCAGTTCAAGTGATCTTCATTGTTGTTTTCCTTCTCCAGAGATTACGATTTCATTTGTTCTAGCATTTGAAGTCTTACAACATATCTGGGATAACTGGTTCTGTGTTGCACTTGTTTGTGTAACTTAAGGTCCTGTTCAGTGTAATGTCAGGAAAAGTCAATGCATTTGAGGCCCTATTTAAAATTCTGGGGCTGAATAATAAGTAGGTGGCAAAGGTAGAAGTTCTCATTTAGCCCAATTAATGTACTTCAAAATATTTCCAAATTTCACCAGCCACATCCAGGGTTGTTGACCTGGTTTTGCTTGGGTATTCATAAACAATCATATAGGGTCCATTTAAATGAATAAACTGTAGTTTAACTCTAGCCTTCATTATAACTCCTGATTGTATTTGCTGATAGTTCAACACAGAGGCAAACAACAGATATGTTAAGCAGTCCCTTAATTAGTGCCTCTGAGTACTAGCTAAGGGAGTGAGTATTAGATTGATAGTTTGTAACATGCTTGATTAATAGTGCTATAGATTTACTTTAATAAATAAGACCTCATCTAAATTATTTCAGCAGATGCTATATTAACTCTCTTTCACTGGCATGCAAATTTTGGTGATGGTTCACCAGCAATTGATTTAGATATGGCTTACTACAAAAGTTGTTGGATTTTCTTTGACATAAATATTCTCTCAGTGGGCCATAGCAGCTGTGCCTTTTCAGAGAAAACAGAAAGCCACAAATATTTTAATGTAGCTGTCATTCATTCCATATGCTGCGTCAGTCCGTATGTTCTGTGACATATCACAGCCTTGATATCTGCTTTACATTGAGATACACATTTCAGCTAACATTTGCATATGCTTGTACAAGAAGAATCAAATCAGTTCTTGAGAATTAGCACACTAAAAGTCAATTCTGCTTTTGTAGTGTGTATCATATGTGCGTCTGATCTTGTTGCGTAGCCCAGAGCAGTAAAGGAAATTGTACAGCACATTTCGTGGAAGTGCTGATGCTGTGAGAGTATCATGGACCTGCTAAGAGTGGAGGAAGAACTTGGAGAAGACTCTTCAGCATATACAAAAGAGAAACTGTAGGTCTGAGTTCTCTGCAGAGTCTTTAGTGCAGGGGGTGGCTCTTGGTCTAGTATACACCTATACTGTAGAAGTGGTTGATGTTGTTAATCTGCATCTGCACAAAATTTGCCTATTCTTCAGTTATTTCTGGTACTTCTGCGTTGTTATAGCAGTAATTATTTTATCTTGTAAATGACATTAACTCTATTCTTAGAAGAACCCAAATTAAACTGTCAGGAAAACATGACTGTGGTTTGAAGGGAGTGAAAGAATTATTTTTAGCTAATGGTTGTTAGCCCATTGTCTTTTCAACTCATGGCCTTGGTCTGTTATAATTCAAGTTGGTCTCTGAAGTCAGCTTGCTGTGGCTGTGTCCATGTTGCTGTGCAGATGCCAGGGACTGCTGTGTAATGACAGAAGAAGGGAACAGTCTGTGAAATTTGTTTTGGGAACATTAATTAAAACAGGTCTGAATTACACTTCAAGAGAATGCTTAACTTGGAGTTTGAAGTTAAACAAGAGGAGGAAACTGGCATGAGTGGAGCTTGCTGAAGGCTTCTTAGCAACTTTGAGTTTTGGAAAGGAGGCTGAGAGGTACAAATACAGCTTCAGGAATCTGTGTGTCAGTGGGACAGGAGGAAGTCTTCATCTAACTATTCTGTGAGGACCTTGTCCTCTACTTCCCAGCATATTCCGGTTCCTTGTGCCTTCCTCTCATCTATAGACCACTTTTTCTTCACTTCAGCTGCCTGGTCAGCCCTTTTCCCTACCTCCCTCACCTGTTCTCTAACAACAAACAGCTTATTTTCCTCCTTACCTTTATCCCAGAACCCCATTACTTTTCTTTCTGAGGGTCTGGCGGGACTAGTATGGAGAGCAAAAGAACCTGCTGCTGCCTTAGTCAAGGTAGCAGCAGTGAACCACCATGAGAGACTGGAGGTGCTGCTCTAAACACCCTGTCTTTTCCCTTTGTAACAACATCAACAAAGGATACATGAATAAAAGGTAAGAACCAACTTTTCTATCTAGAAAAGACAATGCCAGTGCCTCATCAGCATAGACAAAATAATCTGCTACCATAAGCTACTGACTGTTTTGCCTACTGTTTTATCCTGACTGCACCATTGCTTCTCAGAAATGATCCTACTTTTTGGGCTCATCCAATTCCTGTTGGCCAGCATTGTTATCTAGAGGGGGTCTGGTCTATGTCAGTGTATGCTCTATACACTTAGCAGAATGTACTGCCAGGGTGAACTTTTGAATTCAAAGTGCAGGTTATTTTTTGGTCTTCATTTGGACATTTTATAAAGCAGTTTTAAACTGTAGACTAAGGTCCCTTCACTGGGTAAGATTTGAGAGAAGTCCTGGGAATCAATGTTGTGTTTATCTCCTTCCTGTTTGGCTAGTAGTGTGTTTTACTCTACCCAGAAATCATGCAACAAATAGGAAGGACAATGTTATGACTAAGGCACTGCACAGGGACTAGAGAAACCTGGGATGCTGTTTCTGCTGTAGACTTCCTAGGTGATCTTGGTAAAATCACTTAAACTGTTTGTGTCTGTTTTCTTTCTGTAAAATGGAGATAAGAGAATAGGTGAGGGTTTATGACAATTTCAGAGAGTATTTTATTATAAATATATTTATAGGGAATTGCTTTTACAGAAATAATATCCAATTCTGTAGATATTCTGGCAAACAAAATTCAGATTGTATGTGTATTTTCAAGATCAGGCTTCTGTACTTCCCATATGAAGTTTCTATCTTTTAAACGCATATTTCGTTTGACTGATATGCAAATTATAAACATTAGAGCAGGAAAAAAGAGAGATATGAAAAAGTATTGTGCATAGTAATAAACAAACTCAATTTTGAATTTGCTCAAACGTGCTCTCATAGATACCACTGCCTGTTGACAACTTAAGGAATAGAAGAACTGTTTCATTCTACCCTTCCCAACAAAATCATCAAGAAAATAAATAACACTTCTAATAATTGAGTCATCTGAAAGTGATGTCTATTAGCCCCTGAAATACATTTAAAATTCTTTAGTGAATTGAGTGTGTGAATGACATACCTCTCAAAAATCAGGGTTTCATGAGGATGAAAAACATGACATACCTAACTTGCTGCATAGTTTTAATTTTCAGCAGTAAGATTATTCTTTTTCATCTTGCATTACTCTTTTTTAATTAATTTTGTTTCATATGGGGAAGAAGAGGAAAGGAGAGATACAGAACTCCAGTTTGAAGGAATTTTTGTTGCAGTTTTGCAAACACTGAGGGTTTTATGTTTGGGATTTTTTACTGTTTTCAACAAAGGTGATTAATTCAAATTAATATTAGCCTTTGCTTATGTGGCAACTCTAAAACTGTGCAAGGTAATTTAAGCCAGGTGATACTCTGATAATTACATTGAATTTGAACTATTCTTTGTAGGATGCTTCAAATGCTCTTGTGTGGAGTTGAATGCCACTTGAAGAGTCCTCAAATATTCTGCATGTGAGACAACATAATAATAAGCAGGCTTCACTTAAAACTGTCATACTCTCTGAATCCTTTGATGTTGGAGAGATCGAATGCTGGTTAAATTTAGTACTTAAAATGAGCCAAATTTTGCTGTTGTACTTATCAAAGTATGCATTCCTCTCCTGTTTACATGTAAGTCCATAGCTGGTACACAGCATAATGCCTCCATTGAGTCACTTTGGATGTCTTAGAAAAGCAGAGTCCTTATGTGGTCCTAAATCAACCCAATCCTCGGAGTGGAAGATGAGGTAGATTATTCTTTGATACTGGAGATCACAGGGCCTTTTTACAGGTTGCCCATTAGTTTTCCATGAGAAAAGATTATTTTTACAGTTTCCCTTGTTGAACATGGATGTCAGTCATCATAAATTTTTAATCTTTGGCTTCCCAGTCTTGCAGGAATTGAAGGTGACATCTGTGACTACAAGAGTTTCCCTGTTGCATGGGTTGCCTTGCTCAAAGATTTTTCTACATGCCAGGGTTCAACATATCTGTTTTTACTCAGCTGCCGAAGAACTGCTGTTAAAGCACTGTGAAGAAAGAGTATCCTGAATACATCAGCAGGGGCACCAGTGCTTGGTAGGTCCATAAGAAGTGAATAGGGTTAGAGAAATCCAAATACATTTAAATGTAGATGTTCATTGGCACCAAGTTTCTCTGTGAATGTGGATTAGAATAAATCCACACCCTTGACTTTAAAGGTAAAGAATGAATCAATGAGTAAAGGTCCTAACTTATTTTGAACTGTCCCTTTATGGGTTAACAAGTGTAGTCTAATTATTCATATATTACACATACACAGAAAAAGAACTGGAATTAATCTGAGTTGACGTCTATGTTCTGAAGGGCTGCGTTCTCCCCCTTCAAAATTATCCAGACAAAAAGCTACTCATGTTTTACGTATTTAATAAGAAACAGACAATGCAGGGCGAGTTTTAAAGCAGCAGCAAGTAAATCACCTCATTTCCACTGTTTCAACAATGCAGACCAGTTTGCTGCCAGCTTGGATTTTCTAATTTTGATTTAAGCACATGACTTATAATGACTTTGTTGAGTGGTGGGACTAAGGGATTTATGGTGCACTTGTATGTGGGACTCTCATCACTGTACAGCAACCCTGTCGTTTTTGTGACAGTCTGTTTGACTGGTGCTGGATTTATGAGAGAAATAATTCAGAACAGAGTAATAATTTTCCCTTGGCAATTACCCTACCATTTGGTACTTTGTCCCTAAGGGGAAAATGAATGTGCTGGGATCTGTCCGTAAGTTCAGTGGCTCAGTGTAAAGAACAAATCAAGGTCAGAATGCAGCTGAATACACACTGATGTTTCATAATATAATCTAGATCTCCTGCTTTTATCTGACTCATTAAAAGCTCATGTAATTTAAAGATTATTTTTGATTGCTATGAGATTTTTAGTGGGAATTCTTTGTGAGGGATATTTCATTACCACATTTAGTACTTTCTTTTTCTGTTCATTGCCTCTTTTCTCTGTACCAGTGGCCACTCTAGCAATTTCTTCAGTGTAAGCAGGATAGTACCTAGCTAAGGGTTGGTGCTTATGGTATTATATAATGTCAAAGCCACTTAGTATCTATCTATCTATCTATCTATAAGGTTTTAAAGGTCTTTTTCCACCTCTGCCCTTGTCGTAAAAATGGGAAATCACCTTTTCACCACAGTTCATCAGCAGCCTCTTTAGACATGAAAAACCTGCTGGACCAGGATGCTTGTCTAGAGGTAATTTGTTTAATAACTGAAACAGATCTCTTTGCTAGTGTGTGTTCCTGTTCTCCTGTTCTCCACCTTAGTACAGCAGGCAACTGTGAAATTAGGAACACAGATGATAAGACAGACCTCATGTGGTGCCGTGTTTCTAATACATGTTTGTTACCTGGTTTCAGTATAGCCCATAATCAGTTATTCCCCAAGTAGTAGATGGTATTTCAATTTTCCTCTGAGATGGCTAAGCTGGTGTGCTGGTTTTGGCTGGGACAGAGTTAGTTTTCTTCATAGTAGCTAGCATGGGGCTATATTTTGGATTTATGCTGAGAAGAGTGTTGATAACACAGGGATGTTTTCATTATTGATGAGCAGTGCTTACATAGAGTCAAGACCTTTTCTCCTTCTCACACCACCCCACCAGCAAGGAGGCTGGGGTGCACAAGAAGATGGGAGGAGACACAACCGGGACAGCTGACCCCAACTGACCAAAGGGATATTCCATACCATATGACGTCATGCTCAGCATATAAAGCTGGGGGAAGAAAGAAGGGGGGGACATTCGGAGTGGTGGCATTTGTCTTCCCAAGTTACCATTATGTGTGATGGAGCCCAGCTTTCCTGGAGATGGCTGAACACCTGCTTGATGATGGGAAGTAGTGGATGAATCCCTTGGTTTGCTTTGCTTTGCTTGTTCGTGCAGCTTTTGCTTTACTTATTAAACTGTCTTTATCTCAACCCACCAATTTTCTCACTTTTACCCCTCTGAGTCTCTCCCCATCCTACTGGAGTGGGGGAGTGAGCGAGCAGCTGGTTGGTGTGTATTGCTGGCTGGGGTAAACCACAACAGTTGGAAAAGAGCCGTGTCTCTTAGCCCTGGCTCTCATGCATTTGGACTTTGGCAGGCAATATCTGATAGTAGTTTTGCTGGTCTTTAAGGATAGCAATATGATTGATGGCTAAAAAGACATAAGAAAAATAAGGTTTTCTGTCACTGACCTTCCAGTGACATTTTTAGAAGGGTGATAAATAAAGCTCTGTGTGTAGAGTATGTACTAATGTTATATTCTATAGTGCCTTTGAATAAATTTTACCAATTGCATGACAGGGAAATTATTTTACATTTTTCCCTTTGATGGGAAGGTTGCTACTGTTACTTTTCTTATTGTTGTAATGATAATTGTTAAACATTTCTGTTTAGTGTTTCTCCAGGTCTGTGGTTTTCCATCAGAGTTTACAGAGTTATTCAGAAGAGACTCATTCTTTGTCCTGCCTTCTTTCCTTGTCTTGGTTGCTATCCTGCTTCATAAATGACACAGGTGTTCTCAATTAGCAGTTTTCATCAGCTAGTGGTGTATGTTTGTCACAAGTTCTGTGACACTCATGACCATTACTTCTTACTTTGCTAGTTGCAAAAATTTTGCTTTTCCTGATCAGATCTTGTGTAACAATCTTTGAACCTAGTTCTTCCAGGCTAGTGAAGGAGAATCCTAGAAGCATGCCAGCACCCCTTAGCTGGTGAGTGAGTTTGCCACTGTTTGAGTGAGCCAGTACGTCTTGCTGGATGCAGTATCCCCTGGGAAAGAGGAGTCTTGAAATCACTCCTAGCACTGGACAAGCTTTTAGTGTAAAGTAAAAGAATATGATTGTACTCTGAAATACAAAGCTTAAGAAATCAATTGCTCAGATGAAGAATACTAGAGCATAGCTCACTGCACAGACCTGCTGCTTTGGCTAGTTTCTGACTTCTGCGGATCTGGTTCTCATGATAGTCAAGCGACTTCCAAGGACAATACACACAGCTCCTAGACTTGTGATCTGTATTTTAGGATTTTTTTTAGCCGTATGTGGTTTTGTGGTTCATGGTTTATCTCATTTATGATTCAGGATGAGAGCTTCTCCTTATATCTTGTTTTCTTAGCTATGAATATCAAAAATTACCAATCTTAGTATTTAGCATTGCTATTATTGAACTCTTTGCTTTCTTTCTGAATGAAAATATTCGTCAAGCTTTTTAAGCTGTAGTATACATTTAACATTTTCTAACATATATGTTATACACCACATTTTACACAAAAAGGTAAAACAATGAATGTATTTGTCAGTACTTCTTGACCGAAACTAGTGGCAAATAGTCTGTGAGTGCAGTGTATTTGGAGTAAGAGGTTCAGAACATGGCTTAGTGGCTGAGGGTGAAAGAATTGAGCTATCATGGTTTTCTGAAGGCATTCATACAATAAAACAGTGTAGAATAAATAGAACATTTTGTGAAGGTAAGGTTCCTGAAGCACTTCTGTTTTCTCCAGGGAAGTGCTCCTATCTTGACTGCCACTGTAAGAGGATTTTACAAATGTCTCTGCTCAAGCTCCCTCAGAGGTTCAGCCTTGCAGCTGTACATGAAGCACATCTGAGCAACATGTGTTGACAGAGTTTAACATTGATTGTAGCAGCCATGACCCCTTCCCTCAAAACCGTGATCCGAAGTGATGAATTTGTTGTTTATATAATAGTGTCATCCACAAGGATCTCCCCTCATCCCTGTCCCTGCTCTCAGGACTGATTCTGTTGATGTGGGGGGTTGATTTTGATGATACTGTGCGTAAGCTCTTCAAGGGTCATACCCAGAAAGAGAAGGAAGTTCAGGAGTGAACAGGAGAAGCTCAGACTTTGCTAGGATCTGTTTTTGTGAGAAAGAATATACCCTTAGGGAAACATTGGGAGAAGTGGGGAACAGAGGAAAGGCAGTCAGAATCAAATGTGCTGATAAATTTGGAAGTTAGAAGCAGTGAGTGACGAGAGTAACAGTTTCTACTGTGAGCAGGATAAGTATCATCAGCTAAGAATCATGATTTTGAAACTGATTAGGAAGGCTGGAAGCTCAGGAATGAGTGATAGATCTCTCTGAGTTCTCTTCTTACTTGTCTTTATGGAGAAGTTAAGCTTGAAAAGAAATAATGTTTGTTTTGCAGTGATGATTTCCCTTCTGTGCTTTAGCATAGAGAGGTTTAATTTCAGAAGCATGATCCTAAATGTCGATTAGTGCAGCTATAATAAACATTTGTCTGTTTATTCCTTAAGCACCACTTTTCCTAGAGCTATTCCTCTTGTTCCTTATTCCACACTTTCTCATGTCAATCAAATTATCAGTAACAATAATCACAAATCCCATTAGGAACTAATTACATTTATGCAACTTCAAGCTAGTTTACCTCTTTGCTAACATTATCTCCAAGCATCTAGCTTGCTTCTGGCTCCATTAATTATGGTCACACATCTTTACAAAGTATTAAAGACCTAGAACTCATCTTGATGGTATTCTGCTGCTTCAGAAATAAGAAAGACCTATCAGATAGAGTAATTTATAGTTATCTTACTTTTTCTGTCTTCAGATGCATGGAACTCTGTCTGCCACCCACTCTCAGAGCATCCCCGTTCTAGTTTTCATATCTGCTTGGTTCCTGAGTGAGCTCCCCAAGTGATCTTGTTTTTCTTGCTTGACTATGTGCTGTAACTGGAGTTGAGAACAAAGATGACAGGAAGCAGACTAGAGAGTGGGTCATCATGTGGTCATGTGATAGATGCTTTTGAAAGCTGTTACATGAACTTATTTTTTTCCTTAGAACATGAAGGAAACAGGGTGTAATTCTTCCTATACAGAGTGCGAAAAACAATGGCTTGCATGGATGTGGTGCACCTTGCAAGGAAACTGTGGTCTTGGACCATACCAAAAATAAAAATATATTATTTCAAATATTTTAGCAAAGTAGGTTTTATCTGCTGTTACAACTGAGATCAACATTTATGTCAATATGTATTTATAGGTTCATTTCCATAGTAATCTGTGTAATTTTCTTTGCTATATGCATGCATCTCTTCCCCAGACAGTGATGGAAATTAAGGGGAACATTTGCAACCAACAAGGAGCAAAAATTGTCTATGAAGATATATCATACTGTAGCCTGTGTTGAATTGAAGCTTGTGGATTCCAACTTACTGACTTTTAAGTGTTTAATGAAAACAGAATCATTATCTCCTTTCTGGGCAGGTAGAGAACTCCTTTGGGATTTAAACACATGCATCAGGAGAATAGACCTGTGTGTTTCTGGAAAGTTCACACCCACAGCGTTACACTTGGTTTCTGCAGTCTGGATAGTAAAGAGAAAATGCTGTTCTGAAAAAGAACATGAGCGCAAATCCTAAAGCTTGATGTTTCCAGTACTCAGTTTTAAAAAGCAGCTTTCAAATGCTTTTGTCTGTGTTGCATTTTACTTGTTTACTTTTAGCTATTAATTTAAAAAGCCTTCCTGAAACCCTGCTAAACTCTTTCCAAAGAGAGGTCCTTCATGAGTGTAAAAGAATAGGGCAAAATTCTAGCTGATTGATTTATAACTGCCTGAAAAAAAACATAGTTTATGTGGAAAGTGGTGAAACATCCTTAACCAAAGAGATGTCACTGAGTGCCACTTCAGCTTAATAAAATAAGTCATGCCAAAATGACTTAAGGTAGATAGAAGACAAGGCAACTCTAAAGGACAGAGAAAAGAGTGGGGAGGAGAACTGTGAAACTAAAGGATGCTTCTTCTCCATTAGTTCTTACTAATTGCCCGTGCCCACTAGAAATGTTCTCTGAAGCAAAATGCCTTGGTTTCTTGATTTTACATCTTACAAATGATCAAAGCAGCACCTTCCTTTCGGGGTTTTTGTTTGTTTGTTTGTTTGTTTTTCTTAAAGTCAGTTACTTCATTGTTCATGTCTTTTATAGCTTCAGGAATCCTTAAAAAGTGGTATAACTTGTCCAGTTTTCTTTCATATGTCTTCATGCCTGCCTTTGTTCAGTAACTGTGCTTGCACATGTGTTGGGAGAGACCGTCAGTTGCCTTTTTTTATAAGGTTGACTTTGATGTCATTAGAATGTAATAAGCTTATTGTGTTTTTCTGCCTTTTAATTTAATTTGGAAAAAAAAGTAATTTTTGTCTCATCATATATCTTCTGCAAAAACAATTTAATAGTAACTTCTTTTATTTTGCAGAGCTGGTTATTTGCCTCAGAATATTCCTTTGGAGATTCTCAGATATCTTTCAGAGGAGAAGGATTTTCTGCCTTGGCATGCTGCCAGCCGAGCTCTTTATCCTCTAGATAAATTGCTGGACCGCACAGAAAACTACAACATCTTCAATGTAAGAGCTCCCCTTCTCCCCTTCTTTCTCCTGCTTTCCCTTTCTCTTCTTTGTTTTATCTCTTTCTTTGCTCTCTTTCTTTTATCTTTCTTTTCTTACTCTTTCTCTTCCCCCCCTTTCTCTCTCTCTCTCTGCCAAGAGTTGAACTGTTCTCCAGTCAGATATAGTAAATAACCTAGGGTTATTAGCTTTCTTCCTAATTATTCTTTATTTAAAGATAGCAATTGTCAAGCTTTGGTTCATTTGCATCTGAACAGTGATAACTGTTGTTTGAGGCATATATGATTAGTAGAAGGAAAAGTAATTATTTCTCCTATGAAATATTATGACAAATAAAGTATTTCACTAAAAAGAGCCAAAGTAATCTATTTCCAGATTTTCTCTTTTGAGGATCCCCGTGGCGATATTTAGATTGATGGCCAAGCACAGCAAGGACACCAAATGCAGGCACAACTGAACAGGATGCATGCAGCCGAAGTAAAGATTTGTAGTCATTATTGCATCCAAAAAGCCATGATGAATTCAATGCAGTTGCCTTAAGTAACAAGGATTAGATCAGCATTGAGTCAGAAGCCCATTCATAATTGGGTCCGAAGGGACAGCAGTAACAGCTAGCAGTTGATAATTAAGATAGACAAGACAAACATTTTAACATTTTACCTAAAGTAAAAAAAAAAAAAAATCCTAGCTACGCTGAAGCATGTTTGATGAAGTACATGGGATCTGATTGCAGCCAGTGACAATTTTGAACTCTTGGGGTTTTTTTAATTCACTATGAATTTCATATAATCTGCATCTTTTCAGTGGCCAACATACTGTAATTTTATGGAATTTTGTAAAGCCTTCAAATGAAGGAACTCTCTAAAGCCTGAAATTCTTCAAGGTGCTTTTATCTTCTTAAACCTGTATTGGCTTGTGTGTGTGTCCAGAGACACACATGCTTAGAAAGCAGGAAGCTAGAGGTGGCTAGATGTATGTGTATATGTAGAAGTATTTAGATATATGTGTGTGTATATATATACTCACATACGCAGAGCTACCTGCTCACATGGGAAATTATTTTTGTGGGACATATACTATAGATTAATAAAGACACATTGAGATTCTTTCTTTATGAACCTACAGTGTAAGCCTACATGCAAACCAGAGCCATAATATAAAATGATGTGAAAATAACTTGCATGCTAGGTCTGTTGTTAACTGCACAGAAAAATTCTTACAAGTCTGCCGTTGTTATTTCACTCTTAAACATGGCTGTGTAATGAAAACACAATTTTAATAAATGAAACCAGTAAAATTCATGGCTGGGTTGTGTTTTATCACTACTGATGAGAACTTTGAAAGCAGAGGTGATAGCAGGGGAAATAAAAAGTCTTTTTAGTCACTGAATAACATATCTGCTAGAGAAAGCTGCACTATGAATCTCCTTTTGTGTTGACATCGTATATACATGCCCGTGCATCCACAATAATAAAATAGATGCTCTCCTATGCGGTTTTTATATCTCATTTCCCTTTTTCTAATCAGTAAATTCCACTGGCAAAAGATTACGCTGAATACAATGACAGTGGTTTTCTTCACAACTGACCAGAATATGTAAATATGTCTCCTGTATAAAAAGTAAAAGTAAGCTAAAATACATCTTGGGCTTGTTTTGTTCTTTAAGCACACTGAGAATGTAAACTTAAAACATAGTGTCATTAAATGTACAAAGCTTATTTGCATCCACATTGTTTGGTATTCTGAAGTCAATTGACTGTACTTAAGTGATGTTTTTGCCATGCCTATGGATATTAAAACAATACTCTTTTGAAAGTGGACATGTATGGTGTAGTCGAGATTGGCCATAGAGTAGAAATTGAGCTGTTGATGCTCTTGCAACTTTTTGGGCTGGTATTGTGAGTTCAAAATAGCATGTAGGAAACTCTTCTTAAATTGATGAGGTGTATAACAGTAAATTGTCTTATCCTAGGCATCTAATCAAATAGCTGTTCTATAGATTACTTACCACTATAGCAGTGAAGGAGGATTATGTGTGGACAAGTTGCTTTGCTAAATGCAAATCAAAACCTTTGAAAAGTAGGACATTATTTGCGGGTAAAAAAGAGAGAAAAAAAACTCAATAGTTTATTTCAATTTCAAATAAAAAATAAATATTAACACTGAATATATTTTTCTTTTCCCCCTCAGGAGTATATTTTAAGACAAGTTGCATCAATGTATCTCAAGCTTGGATGGCCAACGAATAATTTAAACAAATCGCTTGTTCAAGCATCCTATCAACATGAGTACTGTTATTTATTTTTTTATTATTGTTTGTTTGCAGGATATAGTTGTAATAATGCAGTTTCCTAAAATTTGGTTTAATCTTTAGCATGTCATACTTCCTAGCTTTGTCTTCCTTCTGTTTTTCCTTTCTGGGTTAGAAGGAGAGGAGCAAGATGCTGTGAGATTAATTCCTTTTTCCTGAATTTGGAGAACATGATTTCCTAAGCCTTAATTTAAAGTTTGACTGCACTAGATATTTAAGAAATTGGATTTATGTGACCACAGAGGTCAGGAAGAGTGCATAAGTGTAAATGGGGGCTGGTTTTGGTTCACAACCTTTCTTTAACTGTTGCAGCAGCTGTAGGCCTTAAGTGTATAGCTGGATTATCTTTGATATATTGCCCAACTATCAGTTGCTGCCATTATTATAAGAAATAATTTCTTGTAAACATTCAAACACATTCATTAATTAATGCAGCCTTATTGCTTTCTTGAATTTGGACAGAGAGTTGCGTCGGGAAGTCATCATGTTGGCCTGCAGCTTTGGTAACAAACACTGTCACCAGCAGGCTGCAACATTAATCTCGGATTGGATTTCTAGCAATAGGAACCGGTAAGTGGAACTGAAATATATATTTCTCATTTCTCCTACTCAGAGGCAACACAGCTGTCATGCTCTTCCTCTCCTGCCCGTGCCTCATCCACAGTGGGAGCCCAGTTCTGCAGAATTGTACAGGAGGAAGCAGAGGTCACTGGCTATTATTTAAAAATGTCTGTGGGGCTTCAGAATGAATTATTTGACTTTGCATGTATGAGAGGGTGGAAGGGACACCCATGTAGCCTCTGCCCACTCCTGATAAATTGCTGTCAGATAATTATATGCTGGAAGGTGAGAAGAAGGGTTTTAAGGAGAAGTTTAAAGGAAGAAAAATGAGTGAACACTTAATTGGCAGACAAACATGAAACCTGTGTCGGGGCAAGAGGGCAGAAGGTGCTAAGTGATTAAAGAAGTGATGGAGGTTAGAGGCAGAAGAACCAAGAAGTAAGAAAAGAGGTGAAACAATGTATTTAAGGGAAATGTTATGAAGTACTTAAAAGTGAAGACTTGGAAATTAATGTGATTCAGGAATACATGGAAAAGCTCATGTAATGTTTCAGAGAGGGGATAATGTGATAGCTGATGTGTTGAGCATTAGCAGCACTGTAGTGGTTTGACAGCAAATATGTAAGTTATGCTGTCCAGACACAGCTTTATTCAGCTGAGCCAAGGGAACACAGGCTGTGGATGGTGTATGAAGATTATCTTTTAAAGGCAAACACCTAAGGAAATACAAACATTTGAGTGTGTAGTGATCTATGGACAATGAGATGGGTACAGAGTATAGGTTAAGACCATGACTTCTTGACAAAGAATGATGTATTTCCTTATTATGTGGAATGTGGGTATAGAGGTATTTGCATAAATACATCACAGGATATTTTGGTTTAAAGGAAAATATTTTACTTTCAAGTAATAAAGAAAAAATCTTACATTTTCAGTCCCAGTCTTGTATTAGCTCTGTAAAAGGATTGGATCTCTATAGACTATAGGCATTTAAGATTTTTCAAAGACATCTTGGGCCAATCAGGTGTTTGTTTGCAATGAAAATATGTCTGTCTGTCTTTCTTTGTAATCTTTGAAAATCCTTTATAGGCATGCCCAGTTACATAAGTATCTGAGTGTCTTTTAAAACCATGAGCTAAGCATGAATGGAAATTGCATTCCCATATGACTTTAAAACTTCTGAAAAAAAAAATTATTTTGAAACTATAACTATGTACCTTTAAATAAGATGTGCGTGAGGGGGAGGGTTTACTTGTATAAGATAATACCAGATATATTTACTATGAAATATATACCCTAAGGTTTTATATGAATTCTTATCATCAGCAGCAAGAGTCAGTATGAAACTATTCAAAGAGGAGATGAAAGAAAGAATCACTGGAAACAATCTGCAAAAGTAATTTACTTAGATATTCATTTGCAAAATTAGTTAATCAAACCTAGCACCATCTATTAGCCTGCGCAGCAGTAGATTATTCAGTGTTAAAAGCCTGTCACCCTGCAAAGCTTTCTCCTACCCTCTCTCTTCATCCCTTCCAAGAGGACTGAAGAAGGAAGCATCAGGAAAAAAAAAAAAAAAAAAAGCTTATTGCTTTACTAACAATAGCAAGAGAGGAAAGGAATAAATTTAAGGAGCCATCTGAAGATTCATCTTAGCCTTTCTATGGGACCGTTTTAGGGAGCACAAGATTGTGGCTGCCAGCATATGATGAGTATTGTGATAAAAGCATCACAGCAGGGCAGAAGAAGAGAATAGCTGCTAAGCTAACAGTGCATTTCTCCAAAGGAACTGCGCAGTTTTGAAAAATAACTGGAACATATAATGTAATTACAGAATACAGATTGACAGTCAGATGATAAATAGGGATACAAGTTGCAAAGAAGACAGAAACATTTTTACTCGTTTCTTAAGATTATAGGATTTGCTCAGTTCCCCACCCCAGAATTTACCAGTTGCTATTCTCAGAGCAGTCTCACATGCTGAATGTAACTAACGTATGAGCGGACTCATTTCATGTCTGCTTACATTGAAATGACATTGCAAAGGCTACTAGTAATAGCAGCTTGGTAGACATAAAATCAGCTCGTGTTTCACAGTAACAACATTTGTAGCAGTCTGTCAATGTTCTCTCAGGAATGTTCAGGTTGCTGCTGCATCAGAGGTACCCAGTATCACCTTTGCTCAGTTTAAACCAACTCAGACTAAATCCTGAAAATAAAGCAGGGGCTGTTTTCCTTGATTTTCCACCAAGAAAATGATGATGATTCTACAATAAGAATTTAATGGACATGGTGTTTGAGTCATGCCTCTGCCTCTTTTAGCACTTCAGAGACGACAGCTAGATCAAGTGCAAAGGCCAAGCAGATAAGTACAAGATACATGCAGAGAGCATATCCAACAGGTGTCATTTTGTATTCTTTCTCATCAGTCAAGTGTTTTGCTCAGTTTGATGCCTTTAACAGCTGTTTGTGAATTTGCTGCAAACAACCATCTCTGAATTTGTAGGAATACCTCAGAGCTTGTTTCCTCAGAAAGAAGGGGAAACTCATGCAGCTCATCTGTCTCCAGACTTCTCTAACAACTCCTGGTGAGGAAAGCTGGTGACGGGTACAGAAACTATATGTGTCCTTGCCTGTTCCAGCCCTTATCAACGAGTAAAGTTGCGTCTGCTGAAGACTACTCTAAAAGTTCTTGTAGATGCCCTCCTGTCTTCTGAAACAGAACAAAGACATTGACTGATGTGTTGCTGAAAGCAACCCCAAGTTGGTGACACAAAGAACAGAGTTCCACAGAGATCAGAGATATCCTTATGTATAGGTATAATATGAATTTGACTATGAGAGTAAAAATAAAAGCTAATTTACAACCTTTCTACCTATCCCCTCCCAAAACCCTTATTCTGGAGGATAAGGTGTTTTCATACAATGAGCTCATTCACAAGCAGCACTTGTTGGAAGGAACACAAATTCTTCAAAGCAGTAGACCCCAAAATGAGACCAGGGAATTGGGCTTGTGTTCCAATATTCAAATCAATACAAAATTAGGGCAGTATTAAATTAATATGTGGTATTAAATAACACATAAATGCACAGGCAGTAAATCATGTAAAGGAGGTTTCTGATTCCCAGCAATTACTGCAGTCAAAGTTTGAATTAGCGTTAACAGAGAATGTGAAATTAATAATACTGTAGAAATGCTAAAATTCATTTTAGCCACATTTTAAGTCTGTGGCTTTTTAGAAGTTCTTCTGAGATTCTTTTTTCTGTTTTACTTGTAGCGTTTAATTATGGATAAAGTGTTGGTTAATAAACAAATACAGTAACATCTAACTCTGTTTTACCAGCATATGGCTACAGTTGCTGTGGTTTCTAGTAATTATATTTAGTCTGGTAGGTCCAGAAATTAATTACCATCTACTCTTCACTGTAGGGGATTAGAATAATCATAATGATCAGTTACTGTTTGTACTTTGTAATTACATGTTCTTTACTGTACAAATAATTTTCCCCTGTTCACCAGGTAAAATAATGGTCATTCATAGCACAAAGCCAGAGGTCCTTTTTACGTTTCCAGCACTATTTGAAAAAAAAGCCATTAGATTTCCAACTGCAGATTTTTTTATGGAATCAGTAAAAAAACCCTGTGATCTGCAGTACAGCTGGCAGAGGAGCTGCTTCTCAACCCCCTTTTAAACAGTAGTTCTGAGACTGTGGAAGAGCTTCGGTTTAGTACCACAGCCCCACATCTACCACATACAGAAGACCACCCTAATCACGTATCTGTGAGGTGTTTGGGACAGGATTAAGACACTACAACATGCTTTCTTCCTCTAGTTGAATCTCGACCACTGGGATTTACTTCATTAGCAAGAGAAATAATCTAGCTCTCCAATTTAAAGGTGACAGCATTTATCTGGAGGGGGGGGCGGGACTTGAGTGCCTGAAATATCAGGATTGCTTAGTATGCGAAGGGCAAAGTTAGTATTGCTCACTACCACTTTCTCAGGGCAAACCATGATGTTAAAACAAGGAACATAATTCTAAAAAAGAAGTTTGGCTTTACAAGGTAGAAAACCAAACACATAACATCACATATAGAAGAGGCTACAAGGAGACATATGGTTGTACTGGTCTAGGAATTTATACGATATTTTACTCTTTGCAATTGTTAAAAAAGTTGTGATTATTTCTTCCAGCTGGAAATCTGAGATCAGACTTCAGGGTATGGCTTGCTGTCTTTTCAGTCACTGAATTTAAATGATTTTGCTCTTTTTAAATGGCTCCAGCACATTTTGCTTGAAAGTCTTCATTGACTTCTGTCTTGATGGTTGCTATGAAGGCAAACATTTTCGCTCTGTTAAGTCCAGATATATGCCCCTCCTGTACTGGAGCAATATAAACCCTTGAAACTTCCATTTTGATGTTCAGAAGAATACAAACCTAGTAGAAAACATACTGGCACATTGAAATTTCCCTCATAGTTTGAGAATGTTAGGTTACTGGGAGTCAGTCAACAGCAGAATGCTGTACAAGAGAAGCTACTGTTGTCTGAAAATTAAGATGTTTGCTTCTGCCTTCATTTCACTGAGCACATCCCTGTGAAGCTCTTTCATGTGTGAAGAAATACATTATTCACACTCCTTAGATATAGCAGCATTGTGGTTCAACCTAAAAAATTAACAAAATTACCATACAATGCTTGCCTGAGTTTGAGAATCAGCCTTGTTAACCCGTTTAACCTT
The DNA here is from genome assembly GCF_000699245.1 of Pterocles gutturalis. Taxonomy (NCBI): domain Eukaryota; kingdom Metazoa; phylum Chordata; class Aves; order Pterocliformes; family Pteroclidae; genus Pterocles; species Pterocles gutturalis. The sequence goes on from NW_010146574.1 coordinate 23,287, forward strand.
CACTGCCTATCTATTCTGAAACAAAAACGTGTTTCTGGGAGGACTAGCGTTTTCAGACTTTCTGCCTTGGATAGTCTGAGTAAATGTTTATTTCTGAGGTTCAGGAAAGAATGTGTAGAGAGCTGCAATCTGTAAACTCCAGACAGGAGGTGTTGTAACAATGGGTAACGTGTGAATACACACTATGATGGCTCAGAGTATAACTTATCAGTAGACGCAAGCATGTTTTTGCAAACCTCTCTGTGGGTGCAGACATGACTTTCTTCCCCCTGCTGCTGCCATCCGTCAGCTACAGGTTACCATCCACACATTTCTGCTAGCAAAGTGGACTGTGGATGCATGCTTGCTTGAGGCAAAGTTAGACAGGATAGCGTGAACATGTGAATATGTGAGAGAGCTGCTTTGAACTGAGACAGACGATTTTGCCTTCAGCAGAAAAAGGAGTGCTTGTATTCTGGTTCTGTTAGTAGAACTGTGGTGGTGCTATTCTTTTGCTAATATACAGCAGTGGGAGATGATAGAATTGCATCAGACACAATTGCATGGCAGTGTTTCTCTTAAGATGTTACTGGACCTGTTGGAAGGCTGCTAGCTAGTTGTAGCCACTTCAGTTTGCTCTTACTTTTTTCTTCTTTATAAATGTAACCATTGCTATTTATTGGGCTCTGACTTTTAAATGGAAACAAAGTACCTTAATTAATTTCCTCAAAGCCCCTAGAAAACTTAAAGTAAATGCATTTGATTGAACTGGGCATTGTATCATTTTGGGTGATTTTAGGTTTGTCGCAGTTTCTGCTATTTTTACTATTATTCTTCTGTCACAAGCACTCTGAACAGTTTTGTTTGCTTGGAATACTGCCTTGCAGATATCACCAAATTAAAAAAAAAAAGGAAAATCCAATATTCTACCACATCAAACTTGTGTAAAGTGAGGATTACTTTCTGATGTCTGCAAATCTGGTGTCTCTTGTCCTTGCACCTGTTATGCTGACCTTATGGTTGATAACAGTCTTCTAATCTTTGATCAGTAGGGCTAAGCTCACTATGCTGTTTGATAAGTAGAGCTAATGTTCAATACTTAGCTTCTTTCTAATATTTTTTTCTTTTATTTGCAATTCTGAGTGTACTTTCAGTGTACTCTTTCTAATACAGAAGATAGGAAGGCATGGGTTTTTTTTTTTTCTTTTTCTTTTTTAATTAAAGCAATGCTCAGATGAATAGATGATGTTTGCGGTGGAGTGAAGACTGCTTCACTGAATTAGATGGAAGTCAGCAACCCAGTAGCCAGTGGGTTAATGAGGTTTACATTCATCTGTCTTTGTCAATGAGGAGAAGTGGATACTGCTAGACAATCCTGACTGCAAATCCAGATATTTTGGATCTGTTCTGGGCTTTAGTCATCCAGGGTGTTCTGAGAAGTCTTGAGCTGCAGTGGGGCCAGAGATCTCTGAAAAGAGAATATGTCGTAAATTTTCCTATGCAGTCTGTGGTTTTCAAGTCAGAACACATCTGTGTGTCATTTTGCACTACAGATGAACCAACCAATTTGGTTACTAAAAAATGGAATCAGGATCTTGGATGATCGCATCCTAGTACTCAATTACCTCATTTTATCTTTTAAAGTGTAATAATGTGTACATGTGCTTTTCCAGTGACTTCTGTTTGCAATTTTGAAGGCTTTTGTCACATTGCTGTAACTATTAGGGACACTAGTTAATTCTTTATCAGTCTTATGAAAGGTACAAGTAATGAAGTAAGATGACTTCCATCATGTAATTTGAACAAAGACAGTGATAACCAGCAAGCCTGATTTGAGAGTACTAAATCTCCATACTTGTTTGTGCAGCATTTGTATTTATTCTTCTATGGACAATGGATTCATGTCCTTCCACCTGCCTAAATTGGCAGCATGCTTACTTCAATGGACCTTCAACTACTCAATTTAAATGCTACCAGAAAAACAAATCACACTGCCAGAGTGCATAGGAGACTGTACATGTCTATAAATGAAACTATCCATAGATCTGAGGGAGTGGTAAATAACAAATTACCAGTCATTGATTTAGATAATTTCAGTGAAGTCTGGCTTCAGTGATGAAAAACAAAATGTTTTTCCAAACAAAGTGTTTTTTCTTTCTGTTTCCTCCTCCCTTATTTCTCTCTGTAATGATTTGAGAAACATAATTTTGTTGCTTTGTTTCACATGGGCACACTAGTGCTGTAGCCTTGCAACAACTTATAAATGTACTTAAGTTTAACCACCTACATAAGTATTTGTGGGAATGTGGCCAACAGGTTAATTATTTTTGTTAGTTGCTTGGAAGAAGAACTACCTTTTTTTTAATTTGATGCCCATGAGCTATTTTTGGAAACAATTAGCAGCAAACATGAAAAAATGAGAGTTATTTTCATTTTTTTTACACATGAATGTCTGGTAAATTCAAAACAATAAAATGGATCCCTTCTTTTGTGTTCTCAACCCCTAGAAGTTCTAATTACTGAAAAAATTGCAGGCGTAGCTATTCGTGCATTTTGAAATGTTATTGGAGCTTTGCCAGCTAATGTCAGCCAATGTTGCTGAAGTGATTTAACTAATTAATAGGTTGTTACAACATTTGAGTAGAACCTTGCACTCAAGTCAATAAAACTGTTTAAGGAGGAAGGAAACACTGTTGAGTGCATGAGTTAATCAAGGAGTTAGTGCTATTAAAGACCATTTGGGGAGTATGCCTGAAAAGAGAGAGGATTTCGTCTTGTGGAAGACAAAACTGGGCTTAATGGGGCAGCTTGTTCAGGTAGAATTTTTACCTTCTGACTTCTGTATGTGATCACAATAAAATGACCCTATATATAGCAATTATGAATTAGGGGTAATTAATTTGCAATCCTCAGAAGTCAGACAGATTCATCTCAAATTTTCTCTTCAGAAATGACCTCTCCACAGCTCTGCAAAACAATTGAACAGAAAGGACCGTATTTTTGTGGCAAAAGCTGTCCAGAAAGGACAAAACAAGGCATATCCACTCAGAGAGCAGTCTCACAAAGAAGTGCTTTACTCATCACTCAGTCATTAAAATCAGTGTTGAAGAGCTTGAGTGTGCTTGTCACATGTTCAGTTATGGGATATTTGCTGTAGGAAGGGAAAGGAGCAATAGCAGTAACCATCACTTGACGGATGGTATATTCTCTGCCTGCATCAGTCAGACCCAGGCAATACCTTAAGCTCGGTAGCACACAACTGGGACTGAGGAGACCTGGCATCTGTGTGTAGTTTTTCCACAGACACTCTGAGTAGCCACATCCTCGGTTAATATACCCTGAATTCAATGCATGGCAGGCACCTGAATATCAAGCCCATCACAACTCTGTGCCTCAGTTTTCAAGGGGAAGTTCTGCCTTTTCTCTTCAGACTGGACATGTGCTATGGCAGAGGATGTTCCCCTCCTCTGTGTGCACAGTGGTGCCAGCAGCATGGCTTCTGGAGTTTATAGTAAAGAATGGGAGTATAAGCTTTGGGACTGCCGTCTTAGAAAATAAACTTCCTGTGGTGTTGTTCCTTATAGCAGAATCTATATTACGGATCTGCCAACAAAGTACCAATACTTCATAGTTATTTCTTATCTGAGCCTTGTAACCCATTAAACAGCACTACAAATATAGTCATCAAGAAAAATAGGCTTAAGTTAAATGTTAAATAGTTGCAAAAATAAAGAGTAATGTTTCTGATTAATTTTCTTTGTCAAATAGTACCCTAAATGGTATTGAAATTTGTCACTTAATCAAAGAACTGTCTAAACTGTGTGCAATTGCATTTTAAAAAATTAGAACACAATTTGCCCAGAAGATAAATAATTATGGTCCAATTTTATAAGTGTATCTTCCAATTGTTAGAACATACTTTAAATAGGAGCAAGTATGTACCAATTAATTATAACTTAGAAGATTATTCTTAGCTCATTGTAGAGTTTTATTATTCACTCTTGAAAAAAAAATCCCTATAAAGGCACAGCACGATTTTAATTAATTTTTTTTTGACTGTTTAATTTTTAACTTTTTTCCCAAAGTGTTTAATTTTTAAACATGAGCTTTGCTAGCTAAATATTTCATTCTCACCATCATATCTCTTAAGCAAGAAAAATGAAGTTAAATAAATTGTATCAGTATTCAAATAAAAGCCATTTAAAGTAATGCTTTCAAAAGTTAATCTTTATGTTTATTCTTCTGAAGTATCCATCAATCATATTAGCTCTTTAAGAATGAGAGCAACCTTGAAGGCCCCGATGAGGTTTAATATAACAAGGGAATACATTCTGCCGTATTACAATCTAAGCAGTACTGAAACAATGGTAATTTTATCCACTTGATTCGCTTAATACAGGGGGCAAACATTACACCTGCTGGTCTGGTGCATTGGAACTGCAATTTTAGAACAACATTTTCCATTAAGCTATAAAATTAAAAAAATCTATAGAATGGGGAGACTTCACATGTTTAGACAATGATGAAATACAGGCCTGTAATGACTGGAGGAAAGACAGAGAAAAATCCCCATAAATGGAAGAAATTAAATTAGACGACTCTCTGTTGAGGCAGCAGTTAAAGAGAAGTGACTTTTTTTGCATTTTCATAAACAATTTTCATTTCCACAAGAAGGAACCCCTTGTCTGTAGTCCTGATTACAAGCCTCTTAACATGCTTAATTTGTAGCTTTTCATAGCTGTAGGTTTTGTAGTTTCTGAACCTAAGCCTTTTAAGATCAGTATTTGTTTTGATGTCTTGGTTTGTAGGGGCTGATTTTTTTCATGTTGTCCTAATGACTTAGCTTATAGGGAACTAAAACCTTCCCTGGAGCAATTGGTTGGATGATATTGAATAGATCTGCTGCATCACTGCGAGTATGCTATTACCGATTTGGTGGTGATAGCAAGAAGGTGGTTTCTTAGCAAGAAACATGGTGAGATCTAGGCCATGGGCATGAGATCAGTACCATCACTTACCTTAAGTCCTCCCTCCTTCTTAGAGGAGGCAAATGATCCTGTGGTTACTGACTGCAGTGCTGCTAAAATCACTAGTATTGGCACTTAGAACGTAAAAGATGGAGTAGCTGGGAAAGCCTATTGAATTGATATGTTTGACTGTAAATTTCAAAAATATAAACCTCACGAGTGAGGAATGCTGACCTTTCCGGGGTTAGACATCCACTTCTAGGCATCTCTGCTGCTGACTCTACTACCCAAACACAGAGTGGTAGTCCTTCGAGCACACAGTTCCTACCTGAACTAATGGGGCAATCAACCAGAAAAGAATTACCTTTTCCAGGTGCCTTATAGTTCCTTAGAATGTCTGTTGGCTGAGTTGTATCGCTTGCAGTAAGCCAAAGATAATATTTCTGCCAGCAAAACTCAACAAGAACTACATGTGCTTCTAAAAAAATGATTTACTGCTTGTGTGTCAAGATATAAAGTCCTTCCTTCATTGAAATAAGGCTTGACTGGGTTCAGTTGTTCTTCATATTCAGTTATCATATAAGACAGATTTGGGGCAACAGCTTGAGTTGTTTGGTCCCACGGTCAGGATAGCATCCCTTACTCCTTTTGATTTAGTCTGTGGTGTTGTAGCTGTTGTCAGTGTGTTAAATCCCAAATTAAAAGCAAAAAAACACATAAGCTGATAAGGAAGTTGTGCTTTAAAGACAAATAACCTAGTGGATCAGAAAATCAAGGCACAATGATAATTAATATCACTTTCATGTTGTACGCAGTTTATGTGTATGTGGCTGCTTATTTATGTTACGGCAATAGCTGACCTGAAGTTTTGAGAGAACTGCAGTTATTTGGAAAACTTTTAGTTATTTAGAAAACTTCAGGCCTCATTCTGAATTAATATAAGCCAACACAAAGACAGCACATAAATATCTGCTCCATTAATTTTAGTATGTCTTGATTTCTTGATTTCTTCTGTTTAAATATGTAGTCTTAATTTTCTGGGATAGTCTCAGTTATATGCAGTTTCCTTTGCATGCACTTTTTGAAAGAAAGGTTAAATAGGGGGAAAATAAACTGTTGATATTCATTAACATTTGAAATATCCCAACAAGGGATTAGTGATAGAGTTTGAAGTAAGAAGTACAAATTCCATTACAGTGAAATGGAAATTCGTCGCCTAACTCGCATGGATAATTCTGCAAATGTCAACCAAACTCACATTTTACTAATGATAACTCAATTTTTGTGACTCAAAACTCTGTAGTATGGAAAAGCTGGTGAAAATGATAACTTTTCTTCTTCCCTGCCTGTGTACATTTAAACACTCTTTTAACAGATCTGGTCAGCTTTAAGAATTTTCTTTTTCCTTGGTCTTGGCATAGCAGTTCTATAAGGGACCACAGAAGCAGCTGCATAGACCACACATAAGCCAAGAACAACTGGGCCTGGACAGATAAGTTGCTAACTTTTTTCAGTGTGAGTCAAGCCTTTTAGGGCATCAGAAGATCAAAGAAAAAAATCTAAGAAGATGGAAAGAAGCATGAAGGGGGAGGAACTGTGGAACCTGCATTTTTTGGAGGACCCATCTATCTGTTGAAGACATGTAAGAATTGCTTGAGCTATGTGGTCATAACCACAGCAATGCTGATTGCCTGGCGTGGCTCGGGATGGGCATGTTCTCATGCAACAATTTGATGGTGAGAGGAAAGGAAACAATAAGATCTTGAAGCAGGCCAGGATCTGCACTGTAGCACGAATGTACACTGGCTAAATGGTAGCAGCTGATGACAGAGTTGAGACATTGCACCTCTGATTTTTCTTTCTAAGGCTCTATTGCTGGTGTATATTGAGCATAGTTAAAAGTTTCATATTCCTAGCAACTTTAAGATGGTTTACATTTCTCTTGCCTACCCTTTCAGTTTTGCTTTGGAGAGTTGTCTCCTGAATTAATGTCTGTATTTGTCTGCATCAAATGCAAAATACCTCAGCTCTAGTCAAGACAGGCCTCTGTGGCTCTGCTAGCAGGGGACTTTGCTAAAAATGCTCCAAGAAGCAGCGCTGTCCTGAGCTGTGTAAGCTCAGCAGAAGCAGAATTCCTGTGACTGTCTGCATCTAAACCTGCAGAAACACCATGTGAGCTGATGACTACACTCGCTAGAAAACACGAATAAAAGCCTCAACCTCAGGACTTTTGTACAACTCAGAAAAAAGCATAACAAAAAAGCAGTAGGCATTAATTCCCCAAAGTTCTTCAGCCAGTAGGAGTGCACTTTTTTCTCCACTTTTGCTTTAGTTTAGCTACATATTCCTTTTATTCTTTTTTCTCAAGAAACCATCATAGCTGTTGGGACCAGCTAACCTCATAGAAGCAACAACAGTTTTTAACCCTTCACAGTCATCAATCTGTAGTTTCCTACCTGGTGTACTTCCCCCTGAAGTACTGAAGGGGAAACAAAATTTTGAAATTATAAAAAGCCACACAAGTTTCATTTTCCAGGGACTTGAACATGGTGGAAGAGATCAGCTATAGTTTTTTTTACAAAAACACTCGTCACAGAGCCTGACAATAGAAGATTTCAGTGGAAGAAAATGTTTTTTTTCTGGAGAATAAATAGATGGGAGTAAAAGAATCTCTTTGATTCTTGAGTGGGATAGCCCAGTCTATGGTATAAGCCTTTGGTGAAAGTCTTATAATTAAGGTCTTGATGTAACCTTTTCTTTCTGTGTTGTGTAAGATTTGATATAAAATTTTACAGAGATAATTTCATTCTTTGTCCCACTATATTACTGCCTGGACACTGAGAGCAGCTGTATGTACTTCTAGATTCTCTAAATAGGTCTTGCATATGAAGTTCCAGAGGTGTGTCGGCCAAGCTATTAGTAAATAGAGAACTGCACTTTGGCATAATTTTTACCAACAAAAAGAGGGTATTTTTTCCTGCAAATCAGAAATATATTCCTCTGGGAACTGTCTAGCTTTATCTGCAGGAATACTCTTTATCTCACAAACGTTTCAGCTTCTATGCTTGTATAGGAAACATAAGCAGGTAGAAAATGGAAAGCCCAACTGGGATCTTTTTAAAAGAAATTGGTACATATGCACATCCTATACTAGATCTGAGTTAGACTTCAAGAAGCTTTCATTTAACTGTAGTCTAAGTTTACATTACTTGAGCAGTAATCACAGTTCACAGCCATCCTATGGCATAGCTGGTTTTGCACTAGTATTAATATGCTGAAAAAATAAACAGATCTTTCTGTTTTCTTTACTTTTGAAAACACCATTTTTAAGTAGCATTGTCTCAGCACATTCTTCCTTATACTTGTATGTTACTATGTGAAAGGTGGAGCACTTTAGAGCCACAAGCAGGGGGGAGTTTTGCTGATGAGCTTCCATTCTAAAACCTCAGTACTAAGGACAAGAAGAGGAGGTTTGGTTTAGAGCCCAGCAACTGAGTGGTGAGATCCCATGCTAATTTGGAGAGTTTATGTTACCTGTCCTGCAGGTTATGTGGTACGTTATGTCTTGATGAACTGGATGACCATGATTTATAGTCTCCTGACAATGTGACAGTGTTATGAAAAGAATGGCAAGCATGTGTTAACCATTAGGATAACCTGGAAGATTTGGTGGCAGTAAAGAGATGCAAATGTAATTTTCAAAAAAAAAAAAAATTACTCTTGCGCTTTAATTTTGGAGCCTCATAGATGTATGTGATGGTGTTCTTCCTTTGTTTCCAATATCAGGAGGCTGCTTATTTACTACACTGCTATTACTGATTTCTTTTGTAGAATCCCACTCAATGTGAGAGACATTGTCTACTGCACAGGAGTTTCACTGATGGATGAAGATGTATGGGAGTTCATTTGGATGAAATTTCATTCTATCACAGCAGTGTCTGAGAAGAAAATATTATTAGAAGCCTTAACTTGCAGTGATGATAGAAACTTGCTTAACAGGTACAAAAATTTTATATATCTGCATCCAACTATTGCCAATAGTCACTTCAGCATTTATGGATCATCACTTGTGCTTTGGTCTAAATGAAAGAGCTTTACTTTTCAAGCACAGGCTTACTGTCTGTTTCAACTGCCTGATGTTTTTGCATTAATGCATAGGAAAATTGACACATGTCTTTTCACTTTCATATTGTCCTATGTTCCTTGGAAATGTTTGAAATATGACAGTAATTGCTGTTATTTTTTGTTAGCATATCCTTTACTTAAATGTATTGACCAGTCTGATCTTATTGATTTCATAAAAATGCACATGTAGAGTTCTGAAATCCTTTTACATTAATATTTTTCTGATTCATTAATGTGTCTGGTCTTTGGAATCATAGAAATAAACCACTGAACTCACTTGGAGACTTAAAGCATTTGGCAGTGATTATTTATCTTCTGAGAGTTTTCAGAGGTCCTGTTGTTAGACTATGTGTTGGTGAAACTAAGTAGGATTTTTTTTCCTTATTTCTTCCGCTAGGCTTTTGAATTTGTCTCTCAACTCAGAAGTTGTTCTGGATCAGGATGCAATTGATGTGATAATCCATGTAGCTCGAAATCCACATGGAAGGGATCTTGCTTGGAAGTTTTTCAGAGAAAAATGGAAAATATTAAATGCTAGGTAAAGATAAGAAGTATAATTTATTTTCATTTTCTTATTTTTTTTGTAATTGATGTAAGTATTTTGTATGTACGTACTCATGTAAGTTCCTGAAGCTAGTCCATTCTCTTTTAATCCATGTCTCTAAATATGAAATATATACATATGTATCATAAATACATTTATTCATGGATTATCACACACATGCATAGAAACATTTATCTCTTAGCGATCATCTGTATATATATCTATTACTGTATTGTGTCTGCACTTATGATAATGAATTCTATTTATATGTCAAGTGCTGCAGTTCTACTTTTACATAGGCATAAAGCAGCAGTTTCCAAAGGAATTTTCCTGATTTAAGTCTGCTAGGAAAAAAATCTTTTCAAGCATGTAAGTTTAACTGGAGAAAACACCAAACCTTTTCTGAAACATTTTCATTTTTAGAAGTATGCTAATACAGTGTTATCCCTTTTCCTTCTACTCTGTGTTTCAGGTGAGTTTCAAGTAATAGTGGAGCAACATTTTGAATTAAAACCAGATGAACACGAGGGAGACAGGGTTGTTCCTTAAACCTATTTCTCTATGAACAAGTGCTACGTGCTCCTACTGAGAAGCTCTGTAAAAATTTAAAAATCCTTTTTGATTAAGATTTTTATGTTAATTCAATGAAAGAGAAATTTATTTAGTTCTTTAGGGAGACCTACATGTTTGAAAGATTTCACAACAGCTCATCTGATACTGACAGATTAGAAGGGACCATAACTCAGATGAGGTTCAAGTTCTTAAAGGCAGGTGTCCAAGAACTTCAGATACCCCAGGCTAGGCCAGTCCCATGGTGTTGGTAGAAAAAGTATTGGAGATCTATTCCATTCTGGTCTTCGGAGGAGCCATCTAATGTACCACAGAATATTTGAAATGTTATATTTAAGATGCTGTATTTAAGCAACTAAATCCTTGTGCCTGATGCGTACATGTACAAACTTACTGTAGGTTTCATGACATCAAAGGAAGAGCCAAGGAAACTCAGAGACTGTTCAACTTTCCTAAAGATTTGACATTTTGGATACTACTTTATGGTATAGGGGGTTTTAGAAGAAGCTCATCTGTGAAAGTAGGTTTGAGCTGGAATTGGTTTTGGAAGTTTATACTGCAGGAGCACACTTTTTGAAAGCAATTTCACAAAAGCCTTAAGAATGCTGAAGAGTTTAAAAATTAAGAATTCTCTTCTTCTGGTATCATTATTCCAAGAATAGGACTTCTAAACAGAAAGTGGATGGCAGACCCATTACTGTTATGCAATCCAATGCAGTTAGTTATGCTCTGGACAGCAAATAATTTTTCAGATTCCTCCAGGGCTTTGTAGAAAATTCAGGCATAAATCTGTCCAAATCACAAAGACATATGCAGAAGTTGTGTCCTGCCTTAAGAAGTACATTCATCTGACAACCTAGCTAACACCTGTGATTTTAGACATGGACAAGGTTAAGCAGTGTAGACAAATGGACAAGATTTAGAAAACTATTCCAGATGACAAATTTTTAATGTGTTTTAATTTTAAATAGCTTAACTTCACCTAAATTTTGATTTTTTTTAAATCTCATTTTCTTGTAATGCATCACTGTGTGTCATCCAAGTTCTTGGCAATCAGCAAGGCCTCATAAAAAACCTATTATTGTCCCTTTTTAAATGAGAAAATAAGAGAGTCAGTCTCTTTATGTTATCTACATTCGGTTTGATCTCCAAACACAAGTCAGACCCACCAAAAGGACTGTAGCAGTTGCATTCTTCTGAAAGGGTCGTCTAGCTGAGTTTCTACCAATTGCCAAAGTATTCAATAGAGTGGAATGAATTAGTTCATACAAGCTGTACATATGTGATGTATATTGAATCACTTTGTTATTATAGATTAAAACCTTTTAAGAGAGACTTTGAGAGGGTGGAATTAGTCTAATGCCTTGCCTCTAAAAATGTTCAGTGAAACAGTGAGATGATAGAATGCAAAATTAGGCTTCTGATTTAAGTTTGCTACACTAGTGCATTATAAAAATACAAGCTTTATTGAAGAATTATAGTTAAAGCATGTTCTGTCCCAAGGCATCTTCTTCTACAATTATAACATATTATTTAATTTTATTTAAATTAAAGTATTTTGTATGAAGCATTAATTTAATAAGGTGATATCTCAATGGTATTTTCCATAGTATTTATTATAAAGTTGTTCATGTTTGAGATAATAATATGAAATACCTGAAGGTGGCTAAGTTATACTGGAACACTATTTCCTTTCGCTTTAAAACACAGCATGTCAAAGAGTTAGAATGACAACAAAATATTGTTATCCTTTTATATTTTTACAGTATGCTTGTATTCACATTGTCCAGAAGTTGCTGGTAATGTCTAAAGTCTTAAAAATCACTCATATCTCATTTACAAAGGTGACTTAGAGATTGGGGCGCCTAACAAGTCTTTTGTAAGAAATCAGTGGGACTAAGACTGCTAGAATTCTGCAAAAGAGAACTGAAAATGCTGTGCTTGAATCCCCTGAGCATGCACTACCTTGGCTCCCAAATAATTTTCATCATGTGTGCACGTGTGTCCATATGAAAATTTAATCCAATAGCTGCCTATAAGAATTCCTCCATTTTCAAATGCTGAATCATTTGTCAGCATTTGGGAATTTCACAATATTTGGGAAGCCATTTACATCTGTCCAAAGCAAATGGACTGTGCTGCATCTCAAGTTGAGTTCGAACAAGTGCAAAGCCTGTACAGATGTGAGGCACTGGAGGTTCACATCCCCGGAAGTAAAGGAGGAGGTGAAGAGCCTGTGACTCCAGGGAGTTTTCAGGGAGCTCAGGCATGTAAGGTCCTGGTTCTGCAGTGCTGGTTTTCCTGTGAAGGTTGGGAAGACGGATACTTGCAAGACCAAACACTTTTTTGTATTTATTCCTATGTTTCATACCTGCAAAATACTGTTTTGGGAGGTGGCTTTTCTAGAATTTTTGCCAGCAGAGCAGCCCAGCTGTTATTGGCTGACTTTTTACCAAATATGCGTAATGGGAAGTAATAAGCACAGGTATTCATGAAGGTATCATTTTCAGGGGAAGGAATTCTGCTACTTCTTGTTTGTACTGTGGCTACAGTACAAACTGCAAGAAAAATAAAATCCCTGCAGCTGTTTTTATGAGGTCACTTCTGTAAAGTGGATTGGTAACCTTGTCAAAAGACCCCATCAAGAGGACCTTCCAATTTTCCAAGCAGTCAATAATGAGGCTAAGCTGAAACTGTAATAATAAAGGGCTTTGTTAGAAAGCCTAAACATGCTTAAAGGACCATGAAATCCATACTTCCCATAGGAGGCATTTGCCTCTCGATGTCTGTGTGTGTCAGTGTGACTGAAGTTTTGGAAAAAGAGATGTACTTGCTGAAATAACCATGAATAATTCAGTTATTAGTGGTCAGGGAGTAGGATTTTTCATATCTGTAACTGTGTTTCCCCTCACACAAGCTCAAGGTAGCAAACAACACAGTGTACACCTTCCCTAAAACAGAATCTTCTCCAAAATCTGTTCTCTCTCCCTCTTTCTATCCCTTTCCCTTTCTCTTTCTTTCTCTCTTTTGAAAGGACTGTGGCTTAAAGTACCTAAGCATTTAAGGGTAATTAATTTAGGATTAAAAGAAGCAGAACTGTGCTAGTTCATTTAACTTTGAATTTTTTGATTCCTCCTCTAAATCAGTTTGTAAAAGCAGTGTATGAACTGAATTGTTCCCCCAGATAATTTTAATTGCAGTGAAGTCTATTAGTATTACTTACACATATCTGACAGAAGAGCTGGATTCCCTATTTTAAAAACAGTCATGTTCAGATTAGCTAGATATTGCTTTGGATGTATGTGCAGATAAGGATAAGGATAACTATTTGTCAAGTGCCTCTTGCTATGCTGTATGACATCTAACTCGAACAAAAGACTTGCTTTTGGTTTCCCATGTAATTAAATTCTTCATAGTAAAGACTGAAAAAAACACAAAAAAACAAAACCCACATATTCCAACATGAAGTGCAAAACTTGAGGAGCAGTCTGGTTAATCTTATAAGTGATGTAGATGCTTCATTTGGGGGATCGAAAAAAAACTTGTGGAAAAGTAAGTGGAACAGCAGAATTTGACTGGCCAGTTTCAAAGCAACTCCCTGCAGAAGGTCATTGCTGATTGCCGCTGAATAACCTACCCTGTTATACATTGGCCTTTAAATATTCCTTGCCCAAGCTTTCAAATTTTCATTCCAGGTTGGTTCTTTGAAGATGCTGCTTCATGGCCCAGGGGATTATTTTAGCAGTATTATTCTCTATCAGTGTTATTTATTTTGATTATCAGGTATTGGAACAAGAGAATTTTATTCAGTTCACTTATCTAGAGGCTACTAGTAATGTAGAGGAGGTGGATTAATACGAAATGCAGAGAAGGCTGCAGCACTTCAAAAAGTCTGTTTTAATGGTACAGTCAGAAGGGTTCCTCAAAATACTTCTACGTAGCTGCTGCTCCGCTCCTTCTTTGGCACCTGTATTTTGAGCTGCTTCGTGGTGTTCCATGGAAACCTCTTTCATTAAGTGTGAGCTGTTGCTGTGCTTTGCTCCTCTCCTCCTGTGGAGCTCTCATCTGTGGCTGTGGTTAAGCCCATTCTGCTTAGTAGCATCCAACTAAAAATTAACTACTGATAGCTCAGCCTAGAAGAAGGTCTCAGTCTAGGTTTTTAGCATGAAACACCAGGATACCAATGTCCAGTTCCAGTGCTATTCCCTTAGATCCCAGCTCTTCTCCCTTACTTACAAAAGACTACTTGCTGATTTTGAGCTGGCCTGGCACTTGCACTAACTCTCTGTGCTTCTTTTTTACCCTTGCAGGTATGGAGAAGCATTATTTATGAATTCAAAGCTTATCAGTGGGGTCACAGAATTCCTCAATACAGAAGAAGAACTAAGAGAGGTAATTTTTAAAAGACTATCATCACATGAAGCTTTCTTTGTTGCAAGCCGGGAGCAGGGCAGGAGCAGTAAGCTGTTGGTTGTCCGGGAACTCTGGTTGCTCAGCTGGAGTCACAGGCCCGTGCTGCAGTTGGGCAGTGCGAGGATGGGAAACAGATTGCCAAAGCACCAGAATGGTTAGAGATGGTGTTAGGAGGTGGGTGGTGCAAGCACTTCTCTGTGCTTGTCTGGATATGTAGGTTTGGGTTTTTTCTTTTGACTATTGGTTGAGAAACTAAAGATGAGATCTTACTGTCCACATTAGTTTATGCTGCAGAGGGCAGCCCTAAAAAAACCCATGTCGAAAGCAGAAGCTGCCAGTGCCTTCTCGGTTTTTCTTTTGCCTACAGTATTTCCATGTGAGAAAAGCTGTTAGCCTGGTATTCTGGCCAAATGACATCACAATAATTTGTTCTAAATGCTAAGTACTTCTTATTTAAATTGCAAAGATTTCTCATTTTAACTTAACATCTACCCTGACTGAGGTAGTTGTATGGTTGTGTTATGCTCTGCTTAGCAGCTGCTCGACATTACCCCAAATGGATCAAATCGTTCTTATGCAGCATAATCACCATTAATTGAACTCTGATTGTGCTGTGATATTTTGTGCCCAACCATTTGTCTGCACTCAAGTCTAGTGGCCTCAGGAACTTGAGAAGAGCTGCAGCTGGTTTCCTCAAAGCTACCCAGGTGGAAAGGACAGTGCTGGCCAGATTTGAGTATCTGCATTGCTCAAGGAAGCCTTCTGTACTCTTAGTTTCCACCTCCGTGATAACATTGACTGTCTGAATTTTTATACTTCCTCTAAAAGAAACAGGCCATGTAAACATTTTGTTATAAAAAGTACAGAGATCAGGTAAGGACTGATTTCAACTGTTTCTAGGTCCCTCACATGCTTTTAACTGTGATGGGAAAGAGATAGGTGCAAGGTCAGCCTTTTCAGTTTTGAGTCCATGCACAAAGAGATGTTGTTGGAAGTTAGATGTAAATAAACAAGGTGAATTTGGTGTCACCAGGAAACAAAAATTAACTAGTTATGAATAAGTGTTGCTAAACGCACCTAATTTTATACAAGTCAACATACCCAGCAACCTACTGTGCAGATCAGCCTTCCAGTTCTCACTTAAAAAGAACAGTAATTCAAAGCACACCAGTGCCATCAGATATAATAACCCAGGTGATAGTGCCATAGTTTGAGTATACACAAGAACAGAGCAGGGGCCTTTCCAGTCTGCTGAAAAAAGATCAAAGGTTTCTCATAAAGGAAGGAATCTGTTTCAGGAATTCAAAGATTGTCGAATGAGTGCCCACTTGCTTTTCTGCCATTCTTTTCACACTACTTCATCACTTGCTTCATCACTTCATCACTCTTCATCCCTTGCTTTTCTAAACAACCAACCTGTATCATCAAAAGAGTTCTGCAAGTAAAAATGGAATAAATTTGTTATGAAGGCTGATGAAACAGAAGGGCATCAGGGCTGCCTTCTGCTGATATTTTTATATAAACCTGAATTAGAAGCATTTCCAGTGCTCCCAGTGTGGTTTCTTAGGTATAAATAAAAGTTTAGAGCAGCCCAGCTCTGTGCAGTGCAGCAGCTGGGCTACAGGAGAGAAGGAGGTAATGATATTAATGTGATCCGGCATTGACATGTCAATATCTTCCAGTGCAATTTGAAGCAATTGCATCACATATAATTGACAGTCTGCTGTCTTATTACATTTCCTATTAAATCTTTCTACACGATATTGCATTTACTTCAACAGTGATCATGGAGGGTTGTCCTGAATGCCTGACTTATTTGTGTGCACTGGAAATATTTACTTTCTTTAGTTCCTGAAAATTTAACCTGTTAAATTGTATTTCCAGCTAAAGAACTTTATAAAGAGTTATGAAGAGGGAGCTGCTGCCTCTTTCTCTCGTGCAGTGGAAACAGTGGAAGCCAATGTGCAGTGGCAAAGGCTTTATAAGGAAGAACTATTCCAGTGGCTACGAAAATCCGTGACACACTGATCTGTCTTTCCAGACAACAATTTAACATGATGCTCTGCAAGACATTCTGAAGTGTTCAGCATTAAAATGAAAACAAGATCGGATCGAAGGGAGAAGGATTTTTTCCTTTTTTTTTTTTTTTCTAATCATAGGATTTTTTTTTTTTACGTTGGGCTCTTGTGAAATTGTCAAGAAGCTTTTCAGAGGAGAAGAACATGAATGCTTGTGAAATCCAGTCCTCAGTGTACACAGCCAAACATGATACTAAGTGGTGCATGTAAATGTTGAAGAAAACAGACAAAAAACCCTTCAAAAACTATTTTGTGCATGCTTGTACTGTCCCTGCCTGTATTCTAGCATGCTTATGTATAACAGCCACATTTTGTATGTGAGTTCCAGTTACATCAAAGATGGGCATTATACAAAGCACAAAGACTATCTATGACAATCAGTGTTGCAATGAAGAAAAGGAAGGAAAGGAAAAGGAAATGCAGAAGGCTTCCAACTTGGGGCAGTATGAGATGTAAAGTCAGCTTTCCTGCTAGCTGCTAAGTAGTCTACCACTCAGATGGTCTCTTAATGATTACAAAGATGCCAGCTCATTTCTTGAGTTGCCAGTTGTTGTATCTGCAGTCTCTGTATTCCCATATTTAAATAAGCAGCATAGAGATTGAGGACAGAAAGGAGGGGGAGGGAGAGAGCGAAAAAAATGAGAATGAGAGAGAAGGACATGATCCATGCATTAAAATTACATAAATTTTTTCACTGCTGATCAGTAGAAGAGTGTAGTTTTAACTGTGTATAAATGCAGTGTTTGAGGGGAGCTTTGCGCTGATGGCACAGAATCCGTGAACCACCTCTTCTCAGCAATTTTACAGTGCAGTGGTATTCACGATGGGTCACTCAACCTGTGCTGTAGTAAGTTATGAAGCTGATAGTGCACAAGTATTATAAATCAAGTTTCAAATGGCAATTAGCAAATAGGGAGAATGTCTTGCATGCAAGGACATAAAATTAACCGAGAGGGCTGTCTTGCGTATGGTAGACCAGCTGCTGTAGCAATTTATTATAATAGACAGGTCAGGTTCCCCATGTGGACAATACTTTTACAAATATGGGATATATGAACTTAGAAATGGGATATGCCAACTTAGAGAAGTGAAATATGGAGAAAGAAGGGGGGGGGTGTGTGTATATTTGTACTGGTTAATACCAAGAACATGGTTTTCTTTCTGTTTCCTTGTATTTCACATAGACTGTTCTAGTTGAGTGACACTTTTCTTAGTCATGTTTGTTTCTTTTTTCTCAATTCTTAATCTGAAAGATCAGTGTTACAGTGGAACTGCTACTTGTACAATGACCGTCTGCACCATGGCTGATAAGTGTTGAGGATAAAACTGAGGGGGGCCAAAGTACTCTCCCATGTTTGCACCATGGAGAAAAAAAAAACCCGCAAGACTACAGAGAGTTTTCAGGAGGCAGATTGCAACAGCTTCAGAGGGGGAATGTAGGTGCATGGCAGTGTTTCTTTATCCCATCCCAGCCTATCACAACCATCTGACCACATCATGGCCCTGTACATTGGGAATATGTGGCCAGCCAAAGTAGAGAACAACCATTTTATCTGGTTGTTTCCTTCACAGGGTGTGGCAGTTACCATCATGCTTTACAGTTGCAGTTGCTTATCCCCAGTAATTTGTGAATTGAAACGTTAGTTCAAAAAGAACCAGACCCAAGCATCTTCAGATGTTGTCAGAGTTGTGTGGAGATGGTATTGTTTTCTGGGCTCTCATTCCCATGGTACTCTACTCCTCAAGAACTGGTAGACACATCCTGTAACTAAGCTGTCGTACCCATCTTGAGCCTGTCATTTTCTGTCTTTTACCACGCAGAGGGTGTTGTTTGTGGATTGGGTGCATGAAATGCTTGTGTGGGCATTTGCTCCACTGTTTGGTGCTGTTTAGCACCGCATGTTGGCTTGACCACGTATAACCAAAAGAAGAGGGAATCCTGTGCTCTTGTACTGTTAACTTTTTGCCTTATAGTAAGCCCTAAACCTTTGTGCTAGGTTGCAATGCTGGTGAACCTAGTGCCCAGAGACATTATCATGTCCAAGTTGAGTGAAGTCCTCCTCCTCCTATGTATTTTACCTACCTCACAGGGGTGTTGTGAGGCTTGACTAATGTTAGCAAGGCACTTGAATATCCTCTGATGAAAGGCATTTAAAAGTGCAAAGTATTATTTTATGTGGTTGACCAAACTCAACCTCAATGCCAGTATGTAGTGTCATTTTTTTAATTTCTACCAAACAAAATCACATGCAGATTTGTTATAATAAAAAAGCAAGCCAATTGTTCTTTAATATAAAGTCTACCGTGTAATGAAGCCCAAAATTATGACATCCAAAGAGCATGCAGAAAACCAAGCACTCAAACATTAATTGCTTTGAGGATTTCAGAGAAAAGAAGTGTGTGTATATGGTCTATCCCTTTGCAACTTTATTCAAGATTGTCTTTGATGACTTTTCTGTTTCAGCACCACAGACTAAACCACATACCTCCAGGGTACATGTAGAAGTTTCTGCTCTTTCCACTGATAAAGGGCAGACTAACAATATGCTCCAAAGTCGAAGGTTTACTTCAGCCTGTGTATTCTGCACGGTGCACAGAAATTTCCGTTGTTACTCATTTGAAGTTCTTGCACATTTAGCTGGTGTTGGATGTAAATTGATATTTTAGTGGCCTTGAGCAACTGGTCTACCACAGATATCAAGCCCTGGATGTATCTATTATATATACCTATTGATGTATTGCTAATAATTGTTGTATTCTGGTAATGTTCCTATTACTGCTATAGTTAAGGTTGAGCTGGCTTTTCCATTATAATTCCCTATTATTTTATTTTTTATATTTTGTATTTTACTGTTTTACACTGAATCAGGATTAAATTTAAATGGATTAAATCCAACAAAACCATAGCTGTTTTCTACAATATTCAACCCCCTGCATTTAATTGTATGTCTTTAGAAACTTTTTTTAATTTGAAGTTCTACACAGCTATATGTTAAAGAATACCTCATGGAAAACTCCGGTAGTCTGCTTAGAAAAATCTATCTTATTGATTTTCTTTCTCCTTTACCAGTCCTTTTCTTCCTTTGTCCTTATCTAAAGATTGGCCCCATTTTTATAATTTGGATTGTGATTAGGAAGCCAAATACCCCAAACTTTTCAGCATTTTCAAATCCAGTATTTCATCCTCTCTAGTGAGAGCAGTTGCTGCAAAATGCGGATCCAGTGTGGACATGGACCTCACCCAAGCCCTGGGCATCATTTTTTAGAGATTGATGAGGCCTGTATCTCTAATCAACCTTTGTATGACTTAGGATCCTTTGCAGTTATTAATTGTTATGGATTACTAAATCATATAGGAAGACATATGAATAGGCACAACTTAGTGCCAGCATAACAATATACCTATTGTAAAAATACCTATTATATCTTTCTTACATTGTCCACCTCAAAAATAGCCTATTATTTTGTGGCTGGTAGAATTATTCATGTATCCACCGCTAACAGCTGTTAAAATGAGGTACTAATTGTGACTAGGACAGAACAATGTGAAAACATTCTTCTGAAGTGAAATGTCACTTCTGCTATAACTGGGAGTACTTGGACATGGGTTTTGATGAAAAAAACTTCATAGGTTCTCAAGTACATCTAAATTTGTGATCTTTGATGACCTTTTCAGTGAATATAGCAAGAATTCCAATACTGTGTTGGAAACTGAAGATTAATTTTGTGTAGCTTTTGGGCTGTTGTCAATATTTCACTGAGCTTTAGAGCATCAAAGGAAATATCTCCACTGACGCAGATGGGTGCTTTCACAGCACCCATATTCTGAACCATACAATTAAATCCTTAGTAGTAAAGAAAAAAAATTTTTATATATATATATATTCATGTGAAAAATCCTCTATAGAGGTAATTTTCCCCTGAAATGACAGTAAGTCTGATTATTTGGACAGAATAAAGTGAAGTCAGTATTTGCAGATGAAGATGCCTTTTTTTTAGGTACCTGCATAATAAGGTTTTGGTTTTCCACTTGATCATCACTGATACTGAAGTCAATGAAAATTGAGTCAAATGTGCAACTTTCTCCTTGAGGAAAAGGGATGTGGCTTTGCAAACTGTTTTTGTGTGTAATCAACTTACCACCACTTCTGTTATGAGTACTCACCATATCAGGCTCCCTTTTAAGCAGGGTTCATAGCCAGTGTGTCAGTGTATATGAGCATGAAGGCATAAAAGGACCGTTGGAGAAGTCTGAAAGCTGCTGGCTGCATCATCTGCTGCTGCTGCCAGCTCAGCCAGGTCAGGAAGGCATCTGGGAACCACAGAAGTGCAGAGAGGCTCCATCCAAGTTTCTCTCAGCTATACAGGAAGGATAGAAGGTCCCTTTACTGGTTATGGCTTGTAGCTGATCTTCAGAGTTTAGCGTTATTGCCTTGTGCTAGCAGGAAACAAAGGTCCAGCTAGTGAGCCTGCCTTGCACAGAAATCTCTGAGCTCTGGTCACCCCAACTGGAAAATGTTAGCCAAAATATTTGTAAACATCTAGAATATTATAATGTCCATTCTTCAGAAGTAATTTTAAACAGTCAAATATTTTGAATTTTCAGGTATGCATAGGAACACAGACAGTCTTTTCCTTTATGATATGAGTTTCTTGGGCTTTTTTCTAACAAATGGTTTGGAAGGATGTCACTACAAATAATAGTGGTAATAGTAGTTACTGTACTAATACCATAAAAAATTTCAGATGCATGTGCAAATCTATATGGCATTAGTGACTATGCTGTTCCCCTTTTTGCATACAAAACTGTAAAAATTTGGCCACTTTGTTTCTCGTGTGACTGTGGAATCTTCTGCCTATCTTAAAACCAATACTGAAACCCAGTGAAACCACTCCGACTTGAGTAAGTAGTCCATGCTGACATGAGCAATTGAGTTTTCCATGAGAAGCAAGGGGAGAAGGGAGTGTTATGTTATAAGGATTTTTCACCAAAGTGAGGCCACATGCCCTAGTTGGAGCAGAATTTTAAAATCAAGTATGTTTTGAAAAAGCTGGTTGAACTCAGCTCCCTCTTATGTCTTCATGCTGACAGTGGAGGGTAGCTCGACCTCAGAATACCCCTACGTGATAATGCAGTTGAGGTCAGATTTTATAAAGCAGGTGTGGAGCCACTTTTGTTGAGATCTGGTTCAGGAGAATCACCCACAAGAGCAAGTGCTGTGGGTCAGACCCAGTGTCCTTTCTCAGAAAAAATGCATTTATATTTGGCTGGTTTCCAACTAGTGAATTAAGCGTGACATCGCCAAGCAGCACTTCTGAACACTTTGCTTATTTTACATGCGCTGTTTCCAAAGGATATCAAAGCAATGTTGGTAGAGAACACAGCGATGAGCAGTGTTGTGAGAGCAGAGGGGACTGTGCTGCAGCCAGCAGTCACGAGCCAGGAGGCTTTACCCAGAGCTCCCCAACGTTTCCTGGACAGCTTCACTTGGATTTGCCTGGTAAGGATAGCCTTGGTACAACAGATGAGGCCAAGAGCCAAGATGCAGTCTCAGTTCTCTGTGATCTGTTTCCGTCTGCTTAATATGTTCATTTCTGCAATTTCAAAGAAACCTGTAGCCAAACTGATGACACGTGTGTGACCGCAGATGCTCCACTGGTGCACAGTGAGCTAGATCCGTTGAAGTGACTGGTGTGAATTGCAGCTGAGGATCTAACCCATTGCTTTCAAAACAGCCCCCTGAGGTGACGTCTGGGCTGGTGTACAGAATGTTTCATGTATTTGTAGCTGTGTTTCAGTAGCACATACTGAATGACGAATGTTTTTTGGTTTTGTTTTGCTTTTTGTTAGAATAATACTTTGCACTCAGTTCCAATGTGATAAAGCTGTATAATATGTTTGGAGAACTGCAGCAAACTGTACTGTGAAGAGTGTGGCTACTACCCTCTCTTTTTCCTGCAAGCAGTAGATTTTAGCAGAGATGGACTTTCTTGGACTTAGACACTTGGTGGAAAAAAAATATTCTGACAGTTTCTAATGGAAATATAATTGTAATTACTGTATAACTACCGTGTACAGAGACGGCTTTATTATATGTGTAAATGTAATTTTGCTATGTTGTTTTTATGTTTGAGGGACAATAGGCTTTGGTGTGGGTGAGACGTATAAGGTATAGCCTTATAAAAACAGAGATTGTAGCTCCCTTTCTGATGTTTTATTGAATGGTGTTCAGTTGCTCTGTTTTTGCAGAAGATAAACATAAACCAGTTCCCTGAAAACTAATGATCTGTTCCACTACACACACGTCAATGACATGAATGGATCATACTGTTGAAAATAAAGGCTTGATAATAAATTGCATTATTTTCCCAAGAGGCTCCACATGTAAGATCTTTTGACACTTTAAGAAGAAAGAAGTCCAGCAGCTGTTAATGCTGGTTGTAATGGATGAGTCCCTCTATTAAGTCTGTCTCAGACTTAGATTAATTCTGAATACTGTAATTAGAAGAACATACTTTTTCCATCACTTCTCAAATCTCTGATCTTTGCAATTCTTGCCTTTGCCAATTAAGAGGTGGAGCAGGCTCAGTATAGATACAGTTCACCAATAGTTTCACACAAACGAGTGTTTGCAAGATCAGAATGCCATTTTCATTTAAAGGAAACATATATCATCGCATAATGTCACTGTTCTCTCTCTGTGTACCAATATAAACATGCATGTGTAGCTTCTAATTCTGGACATTTTGCTTTAACAAAGTTTTCATTGCTTATTTGTATTTAGAGATCTTACTGAAAAGTTTCAACTCAGCAAAGCAGTTGGTTATGAGGTAGGATATGAGGCTGCCACATATATAAGTATGGAGACAATCCCATGGATATCTGTGGGATTAATCAAGTGTTTCAAATTATATATCAAATCATGCATATGGCTGAAACAGTCTTTCTGGAAAATTACTTAGGCACATGTTTCAGGTACAGAATATGGTGATGTGGTTTTGCTGAATTTAAAATCACAACTTTATATAGAGCCAACTGGTCTTCTCTCTTTTATTTTTTATAAAAAACCCAAATATTTTGCACATAGAGAGGAGATACTAATTCTCAGTATATCTAAAAATGCCAAATTTAACAAGGTTTTTCATTTATTGTTAGAAGCATCCTAGGATTTGGGAATAAAAGCAGAATTAGTCTTACAATGTTAACTATGAATATGGAAAATTAATAAGCAATTCAAACTATTAGCCAAATAAAATATATTAATTTCTGTTACAGTTTACCAGAAAAGTGTTTTTCTTTAGAAATTACTCCATAAATATGGGACCACTATGTGTTCAACATAAAATTTTTTCTCCATTCTAACTGACTGACTAAATGTTGGTGTTTTTTTTTTTTAATGAGAAACTTTATCTTCTGTATTTTAAGCAGCAAATTTGAATTTTGTCTCTGATAATAAAATTTTGTATAGTAATGCGTAATTCATCACTGTCCTAATTTTCTGATGTGGAGACATGGCTAAGATAAATAATACTCATCCTTTTGATTATGTTCCCTTTTCAGTTGAGATAACAGTTTAATAATGCTGAATAGATACACTGAGGTTTTACAATGAAAAACATGCAAAAAAAAGTATTTTTTGACATGAGGAATTTTTCAAAGCACATTAAAATGCTGGGACTAGTAGAAAGCAGAGATCTACAGAAAATTTGGGCTTGGAACTACTCTTAAGCACTCCAAGACTAACAGGACTGAGACTGCAACAGAGGGCAAAGTCTGTCTTTTGTGCTTTTCTAATGATGTAAATTTTGAATAAGCAAAAAAGATCTTTTCATTGGTAAAAGTGATTTCAACTGGAATGCAGTTCAAATGACTTTTTAATAGAGTCCTTGAATTCAGGCTATTATTTTCCTTTTCTGAAGAACAGTTTTCAGTAACAATGAGATGTGAAATATGTGCAATTATTTACCCATTGGATACAATCATGTTCCCACTGAACTCAATTGGAGCTTTGACATTGACATCACTGGCAGTAAAAGCCAACCCTATATTTATCAAAATATACCTTTCAATGACAGAATGCCTTTTTTCTTTAACAATAAAGATGTTATCTTCTGTACTGCACATCTTAGACTACTGAAAAGCCTCAGGGAATTTTGAAGGTCCTGTTTCTGCAAAGCACAACAGGCAGCATTGATGCATTGGGCACAGGTAAGGAGAGCTGGGGCCTGTTTGTACTATCCTGCCATTAAACACTTCTGTGTTAGACTGGGGCTGGAGTTATGACCATCCTATATGCCCTCATACCTCTTTTTCCTGAGTTCAGGTCTGGAGCAGGAGTTCATGAGGCCTGAGGAGGTGGCTAGGGGGTTGGTAGAGAACTTTCACATAGAGGGGGGATACTGGTATGTAGGGTAAACTGTGAAAGGAGAACATGTTCCACTGCCCCCCAAAGGGGCCTTTTCCCTCCCTTTTCCACTACATACACCTCTCTGGAAGTGTTGAAACAGCTGAGATGAACTGCATGGCCACCTTAGAAGCATCCCTGTGAGAGGAGGCAGGACGTGAGGAGGGAGAAATGGCACTTCCCTCAAAATCCCAGTGGCAGCATACCTCCTAATCAAACATCAAAAAGAACATGCTTATTTCTTCCCCAGTGCGGCCACCGCAATCAGCAGCACTTTAGTCAGTGACTGAGCTGCTTTCAAGTCGAACATTTTCATACAAGACCAAATGAAGAGCTGTTTGTTTGCTCTCAGCTCAGTGTCTGCAGTAAGAGCAGAACTTTAAAGGCATCCATTTGCTTTGAAAGCTTCGCAGCTGAGCTGGAGGGAGTAGGAGGGAGTGAAGTTAGAGCCTTTGGTTTGTAAATTGGCTTGGGAGTATTTGCTATCTTAATAATAGAAAATCAGTTTTTGTTGACTAATTCGCTGATTCCTCCTATTCCTGGAAAAAATTATCTAGCTTCCTTTAAGCTGCACCTTCAGCATAGAAGCCACCGTGCAGAGTCCCACTGCTATCAGAGGCACTGTGACTCCTGCATACTGCAAGGACCAAGGCCTTGGGAGCAGGGAGAAACAATTCAGTGAGCTGGTGATAGTCCTGGCTTTTCTCAGAATCAAGCACATAAAACCTCATGTTAGAGAAACAGTATTGAGAACGACGTATTTGATGGCTGAGTGTATTATGGGTGGGATGGGAAAATGAGCACAAACTTGTCAGAAAAGTGTAATGAAGGTAAGGCTGAAATGATGTGAAATAATGAGGATGTGCTTGGGAAGTTAAAGCCTCATTATGTTGAAACTTAGTCTTTGAGTTAGCAGCCGTATCTACTGTGGCCAAAATCTAATTACAGTAAACAGAAATTGCTGAATGGTTAAAAGGAGGCACCTTGCTAGTGGCTGTTGTTTGTACCTTGGGGCTAATGTCAAACTACAGACACTCCCCTGTACTGGATCTAGCCCATACTGTCCTGTATGTCTGTGACAATTTGTCCTAAGTCAACCCGTTAGGATTTGGACTAAGTGCAAGCTAAATGGGAACACTGCATCAGCAGGGCTGTGGTGAGACTTGATGCTCAGGTACACTTCCCATGCATTGCCTCCTCCCCTTTCTGTCAGGGTCCTGCTGCTCTTCTTATGCCACAGAAACTGTAGGAACAGCTAGAGCCTGGGTATATTTTCTATGGTTTTGCCTTCATTATCATCTTGCCTCTCAGCAGTAATTAGAGGGTTGCAATGAAGAAACGAGGGTAGGAGGATCTAAGTGGCCGTGATCTTCCATGGTGCTAACCATCCTGCCCCTGACCCACCAAACTTCCTCACCATCTGATAAACTGCTGGGACCTAGGCAGCAGCATTATGGCTGGGGCCCTAGTATAGCGCTTTCATTTTGCAATGGGCTGAACACAATGTTAATTACTTACTGTAGTGCTACAGCGTTACTTTTAGCAAACATCTTTTTGCTTCTTGAACTTACTCAGGAATCGCTTCTGTCTGTTACAAAGACGATCATTTTTGACCTGCTTGTTGCAGAAGGTTAAGAAAAAGAGAGACGAGGAAGAGGGGGAGGATAATGAGATGCTATTACATGACATGTCTATTACAGTAATTCATTTCATGTGGCACAGAACTGTTTCCAGTGATAAATGCATGTTCCTGGTACAATTAGGAGATGTACCTTGAACTTTTCAACAATAAAACTGTCAAAATGTTGCAATAACCACAAGCACAAATGTGAATCCATCCCTTAAAAAGATGAAATAGCTCACAAATATGATTTTAATAAATGGTATTATTTTCAGAGAAGCACTTTTATATCCATTAACTATTTACAGTTACTACCAAAAGTGTCTATTGTTCTCGCTCTACAAGCATGGATGTAAAACATTTTTTTCTGTCCCACTCAGTTGCTTAGCTGATTGACACACCTGAACTACATTTCTATGGAGGTTAGAGTAATGGTGTCATAATAAAAGTCTTAGCACAAAATCAGCATATTTTTCCATATGGACAAGTGGAAATCAGAGCAGTTCTCTCCCTTTCAAAGTGCCTATAAGGTTTTGAGTGGTTGGTATCAAAAGTAGGTTAACTTGAGCAAGTAAGTAACCCCAAGGCAGATAAGTTACTCCAAAGGGGAACATGTTAGCTTGGAAATCAGAGGCACTTGGGAGAGGGGGAAGGGAGTCTTGATTGTTTTCTGAAGGTTTATGTAGCTGTAAAGGACAACCAGAGGAAAACATCAAGAAGCTAGAACAAATTAACACAAAGTTAAGACACAGGCAAGAATCAAGACTGTGCCTCTGAGAAAAGCTTACAAAGAAGTCACGTTAGGCTAAATGCTGAATTGAAAAGACTGAAAAAAGTATGTACAGAGGGTTATTTCATGTTGACAGGTTTAATTCAATGCCAAGAAGTTACAATAATCTCCAGCGGAACCAGTGTGATAGGAGAGATCAAGTTTTAATGTTGAAAAGTCTTCACTGGGCAATGTAATAAGATTAATAAAACATATGCATTTTAAAACATTCTTCCTGTTACCAACATCTGTAAGACAAGTTATTTCTGCTTAAGATAAACACTGTGTCACCACTAACTGTGGTGAGTTGGAGAAGCATTAAAAGATGAAGGCTTCCTTAGTGTCTTATTGTGACTGGTCTAGGCTGGTGGGCTGGGAGCCTTGGTTAGGATTTCACCCAGTGTGCTATGCAGCTGCAGACTTTTCCCTTTAGTTTTAAGACAGTATAAGCCATAAGCTGTATCATATATACAGAATGCTTGTACAATATTAAAAAATATGAACTGCTTAGGGGAAGCTCTTGCTTGAACTGAGATTAGTTCACAAAATTCAGTAGCTGATAAATGGTTGACTCAGGCATTTTTTTGTTCTGTTTAAATCTCCTTATCACTGAGGGTATTTTTCAGTAACTCAATAGCTCAGCCTGGGAAAAATAGATGAATAAAAAAACTGAAGACAAAATATCAGGATCATGGTTCATAAAAACTTCTCTGCATCCGTCTTTACATAATTAATTCTTCTGTGACCTTGCCCAATACCAAAATTTCAAAGGCATCTATAGGGTTTGTATTTTACCATTTCTGTGTGCACAGCATAACACTAGATTAAAGTGGGCAAATATTTAATTGATAGAGCTACACGGAATTTCTACGGAGGCTAAGTACTTAAAATTTTGCATATAATAAGAGGGAAAATGAAGGTCATAGGTTGAAAATTAGGTGTGCAACTGCAATTACAATTTTAGAAGCATTTCACTTGTGTTTAGCAATTGTACTTTGTAATAGGATATAAAATGGTGCTACACATTTTAAGTGTCTAAGTGATTTGTTTAGGCTACAAAAGGACAGAAGTCTACTACTTCCTTCCTACATGTGTTAAGCTTGCAGCTTCTGCTGACCAGATACAAACCTGACAGGACATAAAGGTACAAAATGGTAATTGCACTACTTTTGAAAAACTGAAGTAAATAATAAAATTTGTAAGCCCAAGGGATTAAGTGAAATACATAATGAGAACTGACTCCACAAACTTCAGCAGGTTAAGTGCAGGCGTGTGCAGACGAGTGGATAAACTCGAATAAACAGAGCTGACTCACATTTAACTGGGCAAGATACAGTTTGTCTTCCTAATAAGTAAGCATAGCCACTTTCTCTACCTTGTGCTAGCAACTTCTAATTTGTATCAGAGCTGGTGACAGAAGAATTGTATCCACTGGTCTGAAGGCACAGCAGGACTGGGACTTCCGTGCGTCCTGGTAGTAAGGATTGAATTAATGTACTATCCAGTCCTATTTCATCAGAGCTAGAGAGATTTGAACAGCTGAGACAAAGCAGTGCAGTACACTACTTCCAAAGATCCTGATTCCTACAATTTGTGTCGGATTTGCTAACTTTAATTGTCTGCTCGATAGATGTCTGCAGCTGAGCTTGTTATTGAGGATCCCTTAGTCAACATGGAGAAAAAAAACACGCAGTAAATCACATTATAAAATATGCAACTAATGCAGTAAGGTGGATAGAAACAGTGAATATAATGTATTTCAGTGGTAGAATAATGTATGCAGGAAAATTTAAGGCAAAACCTGGAGTGATGAAGTTCTTGGAAAAACTGACTCAATTTACTGTAAATTAAATTAGTAATTGAAGCCCAACTCATGGAGTTGGTCAGAAGAGGACTGTAAAAATGTAACCACCAAACCAAGTCAGTCTCAGTAGAGCTTTTTTTTTTTTTTTTTTTTTTTTTATTCATAGACCTCTGTCACTTGTGCTAGATGGGAAGCAATATATCCTAGTCAAATTATGTTTGAGGATATACACTGTCTGTTCTGACAGATGACAATCCTCTGATAGCAGGTAATAGCTGCAAAGTTGATAAATAGATTCTCTCTTATATCCTGATTTAAACCCAGATTTTTTTTCCATACTACATGTGGGATACTAGCTTTTGTTCACTTAATTAGTATTTAGAGTTTGACTGTTTACTGATGACATTACTCAGGAACAGACTTGGAGTTTTGTTTTTGGCTAAAACTAGCCTAGCTCCTGTAGTATTCCAAGGCCAGAGAGCAGATGTATTCTCAGAGCAAGCTTCTAGTTTGTTTTATTCATGAATAATACAATTTCTTCCTGACTCTTTGATGCCATGGTAGGGGAGACGTGTGTGATAAAGAAAATCCTTCATATTTCCAGGTCTTTTCAGTTTGTAATGTCTTGCATTATAAAAACAGAAGTAGTATCTGAGCACTATGCAGTGGCAAACCTAAGGTGGTGCAATGATTTTCTTCACAGTGAAGGCAATTGTCAGTAAGTTATGAACCAGGTGGCTGTAGGAAAAAAAAAAAAAAAAAAGGTAGGTTATAGGAATATAAAATAATAACGTAAGTACTTATGGCTTTGAACAAAGGCATTGGACTGAAATGGGTTAACATACCAATTTCATCTCAGACAAGAAAAGAGCGCCAGACAACTGAGTACTTACTGAAGAAACACATTAAGAGAGAAGTATGGAAGTGGAACAGTATAGTACAGCATCAATAATCTGGAAATTATGGCTAAAGATGAACTATTTCCTTTGACCAGGCAAGAAGCAGCTTTAAGCTTTACAGCCCGCACACACATTTCAAACCATTATTAGAAACAAAGTATGAAAATGGCAGAATAGAAATGGAGGAGTAGATTAAAGCAATTATTACCTACTAATGGGCTTCAGAAAATTGAAAGTGGAAGAGACACCACGATTATGTATACTTAGGCAGCCAGAGTGTTGCCCTTTAATATTAAAGTCTAACTTTGATCATTAGGATGCTAAAGAAGAAGCATTGGGGAAAAAAGACATTTCTGGACATCTGGAGGATAATGAAAGCAACAGCATTAAGCAGTGTGTATTTACCAAGTACAGATCTTGCAAGACAAACTTGGTAGTTGCTTTTTTGATAGAATTGCAAAATTAATGGATGAATTCAGAGCAGTAACTATCATTTATTTGGATTCTATTAAAGCATTTGACATCAGCTTTCAAAATTTATTCAAATTGTCTAGGGAACAAGCATGTTGACATGGACTGAAGTTGGCTGAAGAACAGGTAACAAAAGATAACGAGAAGTGGCAGTCTCTAAGACTTGGGTGAGATATAGTGCATGCCTGGGTTTGCTCAAGTTTTAATATCTTCATTAATTATTTCTCAGAAAGCAAGGAAAAAGCAGCCTCTTAATGAAATTTACAGTGTGAGGGACATGTTAGCAGTAAGGATGGGGAAAATTTACGAGACCCTACCTTAAGAATTGAATAATGGGCAGGTAATAAGATTCACCTCTAAATACAGGCTAATTCTTCAGGGAAAAGTAATTCACAAACTCACTTATTCAGTAGAATGGAGAAACCTCAATAGTACCACTGCAAAACAGTCTAGAGGAGTTACCAGAGCAAAGCAGGTACAAGTTTGCCATGAGTTATAGTAGCAAAATGAGCTAGTACCATTATGGGATCACACTGTAATGCATAATGTCATCGAGCAAGGAGTTACAATCTTTGTCTACCAATTTTGTTTTGACTGCAATTGGATACAGTTTTTCATTCTCAGAAAGAATTTGAGAAATAGGAAAGAATTCCAAGTGAGAAACAAAACAAGATTCGGGAGATAGACAGTATTTGCTCTAACTAATGTCTCGACTTGCAAAGTCCTTGGCAAAGAGATTATGAAAATAAAAAGTGTCTATGTATTTGTATGTGCACTGAACAGGTATGAAACAGTTCAGAAAGGGCCAGTAACTGTGAAAGACCAGCACCTACCATATGAGGAGAGGCTGAGAGTGTTGGGGTTCTTCACCTCATAGAAGAGAAGGCTCCGGGGAGACCTTATAGCAGCCTTCCAGTACTTAAAGGGGGCCTACAGGAGAGATGAGGAAGGACTTTTTATCAGGGAGTGTAGTGATAGGATGAGGGGTAACAGTTTTAAGCTGAAAGAGGGTAGATTTAGATTAGATATTAGAAAGAAATATTTTCCTGTGAGGGTGGTGAGGCACTGGAACAGGTTGCCCAGAGAAGCTGTGGATGCCCCATCCCTGGAGGTGTTCAAGGCCAGGCTGGATGAGGCTTTGAGCAAGCTGCTCTAGTGGAAGGTGTCCCTGCCCATGGCAGGGGGGCTGGAACTAGGTGATCTTTAAGGTCCCTTCAAACACAAACCATTCTATGATTCTATGGTTAAGACAGTCTATGAGTAACCTAAACTATATATATATGTATATATCTGAAGACAAGAAGACTCCTAATACCTATAAGAAGCATATTTGCATTGTCATCTTAAGTTATTTGGATCATTTACCTGTTTAATATTTGGATCCTTACATGAGCTATAGTAATATATGCCCTTAGAGGCAATAGGAAGGGGAAGGAAGAGGCACCACAGCTTAGTTATTCCAAATATTCTAGAATGGACAGGGTGAATCCACAAATAAGAATAATAGGATGATGTGAAGAAAACAAAACACTAGAACCAGGTGAGCATCTGGGTCTGCAAGTGCCCTCTCAGTGTTTCCACTGACTCTCCAGTCTGGAAAACATTACCAAAAAGGAATCAAAAGCAACAGTGGGTAGTAAATCTGTTGCTTCTCTGAATTTCTCCAGCTGCTGTCAGTTTGTGACTTTAGAAGATGTCTGAAGAACACCAAAACCTTCACTCACTAGCTAAAAGGTGTTTAGACTGACATCTGCCACTGGCAACGAATTGGACCTATTTGCCGATAGCAGAGTCTCAAAGACCTTGTTATCCTTACTGGGAGCTGCAAGGAGCATGGGGAACAGGAGGGTTTTGGCTTACTGTCCCCTTACCAGGGCCTGGAATCAGGCCATGACCAATCTTAGCATGATGATTGTCAGAAGGGATGGCGTGAGTAATTATTGATAAGAAAATATAAAGCATATAATTTAATTTTAATTTATTCCTGTCTTCAGTCTTTTTTATGTGATTGCAGCTGTACCTTGGAAAACTCTTATATGACTCTGATTTCTAATCCTCAGACTCTCCCAAAACCAAATTATAGCAGTGCTCAGAAATTCACCCCATTGGTAATTGAAAGCACTTTGGACATCTTAAAAAAGAGATTTTGATGCATAGATAAATCTAGTGGCACATTACGATATTCCCCTCTGAAAGCATGCAAGATATTCCTGGCTTGCTGCATATTACATAACATAGCCATTAAATGCAGATTATCTTTCAAAGGAGAGGCAGAGATTAATGAGTCAAACGAAAATGATGAATTAAATGAGCCCGATCAGACACACTTACAAAATTAGCTAGCGAAGAGTTCTATAGAAACAAGAAATATTAGAGCTAGATTGCTCAAACACAATTTTAAGAAGAGTGGCAATGCATATAAACATACATTATCACATTATAGTATTCTTATTATATTTTTTTTTCTGTCAAATACATAATGCAGAGACATTGCAGACATCACTCCTCAAACAGTACCTTGAGCAAGTAAAAGGGTGAATGCCTTCTCCTAGATTGAGTACTGAGATTCAGGCTGCTGGGTTCTGACCCACACTGGCTCTTTCTCCACTGGGGCTGGAAACTTCCGTGGGGCTCCATGCAAATCCAGAAAAATCTTCCCTTGCAGTCAGGCCAGATCAGAGCTATAAATCAAAGCCTCTAATTTGTTCTGTGTGTCTTTAGGCAGATCATTTATCCTTAGCAGAATGCAAGTCATTTAGCCTTTGCATAATAGTACTTTCCCCCAAGGGATATTGGGAGGTCTGAGTATTGAAAGGCAGTAAAAAGTTTGGAGAGCCATTGGTAGAAGCTGTTTTGTGAATACGAAGTTTTCTTGTTTTTGCAAGCTATAATGGTCAGGAAGATGGTGACTTGCTACTTACCATTCTTGGTGCTTGTTTCCCACCCGTATCTACTGGCAGATCTCCTTGTGTGTTGGCAAGGCCGTCACTGATGAAGTTGTTATTCAGCTATCACTAATACGGACCCTGCGACAGAAGGCTAACACTTCCCCAACCTCTTTACGTTCATGCCAAGTCTTCTACAAAAGGAACAGTTTCAATGCAACAGGGACACAGGTCATCTTCAGAGCATTTCATGGGACCCCCAGATTTTTGAGGCACATCTTTTGGCACAGTTCAGTACTGTGGTCCCTCCAGCCCCGCTCACAGCCTGACCCAACGCAGCCGCCTTTCTACCTCACCTCTGTAATTGCCTTGTCAGCTTAAGGGCTGCACTGTTCAAAGGTGGCTGAGCTGCTGGTACTCCTTTCTCTTCCTCAGGTACAAACTGCTCTATTCTCCCAGTCTCATGGATTCACACAGTTAAGATAAGCAGCAATCTGAACTTATCTGTAGGTTGTTCTGTTTCAAAACTAAAGAAGGCCTTTTGTACCTGAAATCTTAGGGATTTTCTCCAAATCTATCAGTAGGTTGAATAAAAGATATATTTCTGCCTGCCAGCCTTGTACAGCCTTCATGCAGACAATCCTGGCTACAATAACAGTACCTCTGCAAAAAATTTATGAACTGTATATTCAGTGGAGACTGCCAGGATGCCTTGCTGACACTACTTTAATTACCATATCATCTGATAAATGACTGCATAGCTTAGTGAGATTCCTTTGGTGAGGGAGATCAAGACACTGTCTCCACCAGACTGAATACAACCTCTTCACTTAATTTATGTAAATCTCTGAAATCAGTCATATCCCCAGCATATGTTTCTGCAACTCTATCCATCACCGTCATGATGTCTTTATCAGTTGATGCTAATACTGCTGTTTCTAACTTGAAAGCTAAAAGAAGATGTGAAAATTGATGGATAGGTGAATAGCTGCTGAACTGGAGATTTCTTATTCTTGATGGAGTTTGGGCTGATAGGTATGTGGTGAGTGAATTCGACAACATCCTGACTGTGTTTGTAATTACATTCTCCATCCTTATTTTTATAATAATACAGTATTTAGCATTAATGTTCCAAAATACTGGAAAAGAGCTGTGATATATAACACTCTAACCAGAGCTGGAACCAAGAGTAATATATTTTCTGAAAATGGGCAATAGAAATCACTGGAGAAAATTAAATGAATTCAGATGCTTGATCACTAGCAGAGGCTCTGGCCTTGGAGAATGTAACTCTAGCAAAAAAAAAGGAACATACAAGATCTATGTGTGGCTGTGCTGACTGCAGCGCTGTTTAATTAACTCAGATGACCGACCTTCCCGGATGCCTTCTAATGTGAGGGATTTTCATCATGCTTTACAAAGAAGATGGAGAGGACCCTGAGCAACATCTCTGGAGGAGTGAAAGCAGTTAAGGCAGGGAAAAAGCGTTGCTGCTGTGGTTCATGTCTGCTGGCAGAGGGCTGGAAAAAGAGGTTTCAGCCCAAAGGCGGGCTGTGGCAGAGGGGAGCTCATGCCCAGTGTCCTCAGAGAGGCACAGGGCAACTACCAGGCTGTGACCACAGATAAAATCAAAAAACGGCTGCTTTAGGGCTGCCCTCCATAAGGTGTCTGCTGCCCCTCTCCTCCCAGCAGCTTCTACCATTGAGCCATGCCAGTGGCCAGTGAGCCTGTGCCTGGGCATGCAGACAGCCAAGCCAACACCTTTCATTGACACAGGGTGCTGTGGTGAGGTGGGCTGTGCTGGCTCTGTCTGTGCCCTGGCTTCCCGACCTCAGGGCTGGACAGCCCTAGAGTTTGCCAACTATCTCACTGAAAAAGGTATCCAATGTCTATTTCTGCTGAGGAAATACCAGTAAACTTTTTCTTCTGGTACAACTTAGCTAATTTTTTTTTTTTTTTGACACTTTCATCTGTTACTGACCCAATTCTTGACACTGCTGATTCACAGGAGTTATTTGGTCCCTATAGCAGCCTGAGAGAGAGATCAGTGTAATTTTGGGAGATCCCTACCAAATCGTTGCATGTTTTCCCTTGAAAAAGGTGGATACAAAGAAATCCAACAGCAGAGCACCTCTTCCAGACTTCTGGTGCTCTGCTTCAAGGCAGAGTGTCTTGACAAAGCAGCAATAATTTCAGCGGTGCGTGATCTCATGGGAAGAGCAGCGCTGCCTGATCAGAGAAAAACTTCAAAGCACTATCAGAATTATGATAATTCCTTCATTTAAGAACTCTTTCTGGCTTCCCATCAAAGTGTATGCTTACACTGTAGCCACGCAAGTGTTATTACGGATAGCTTTAAGCTAACTATGTAGCTTTCGTAACAGGACAAATAGGCTGATACTTTTCTGCATGCTGCCTCTGAACCAAGAAACTTCAGACACTGCTCACAGGCAGTTCTCTGGTGATGTTTACAGTCTTCAGCTCATATTTTTAGTCTAATATAGTCTAACTTCATACTATGGTCATTTTCCAGTTCTTAATTGAATCTGTTGTGACAGAGCCTCCAGGGAAGACTTGTGGCTAGACATTACTCTCCCTGAGGCCTCACATGCAAATATCATCACTTCAATGAAGGCTGCTTCTGCTTCAGGGTGAATTCAGAGGTATGTTCTTCATCTAATCTTCAAGGACATTCGCTCACCTTTTGTGAAATGCAGAAAAGAAAGGTATGTTCTTTCTGGGGCTTATCTTCAAGGACATTGGCTCACCTTTTGTGAAATCCAGAAAAGCCCTGGTGCACGTTTTTGTTTTGGAGGATGAACTGACCCCGCTGGATATTTATAGCCTGAGCCACTACCTGGTGAAGGTCTTGGGATCAAGTCCAAATGACAGTAGATGCCATCATGCTGATGACTTATTGCCTCTTCAAATAACGGTGATACTGTGACAGCAATTATTAAAATGTTCCCAGTAACTGGCATCACCAGACAGAACCATAGTCATCAAAAGAATGTTATTTATCTGCCTGCAAGAATGATATTTTTGAATATTTAATCATGAGCAACAAACATAACAACTGTATTTTAAGAAAAAATGGCAAAGTAACAGTTAATGTAGTCATTTTTCTTACATTGTAAACAGGAACATTTAGCAAAGGAAGACTGTCATTTTCTATCAAATAACTTTGATCAAGACTAATAACTTTCCTTCAAACTCCCATTTTTCTTCAGATCTCCATACTTTCTCTAAAAACTAAGGTTTTAATTATATTCTTCTTCCCTAGAGAAGAACTTCTATGAAAACAAATCTTGAGCCTTGCAGCACTGCAGCATTAAACCCTTACTTCCTATTATTAGTATAATTAAACAAGTTGATTTCACAGAGCCTATGGACACATTTTTATTATACATTGCAGGCTCTCCAAGTGTACATTCTGCGGAGTTATTTCCACAGGATTCTATATTCTCTCTTCTTTCTTTGACCATGTAACTCTGGGACTCTAAGAAAATAGTTTTCAAAAGGATTGCTCTCTGCTTGCATTTTGTTGGGCAGAACAATCATGATTTTCAAAAGACCTCAGTAGGCATTGTCGTAATTCTTTTCCCATTAGGTTAATTGTAAATGTCTGTTTATTCTCTGTGAACAGAGTTATACAAAGCAACTACCATCTAAGTCCATTTTTATGCATTAAACTTGGTGAACTTTGAGCAGCTTACATGGTCGATATTTATTAAATGATCAGTCCTAACAATGAAGTGTAGTCAAAATAAGTGGTAGGCCTAAAATGCAACATTTTTGGTTACTAGAGATTTAATCAATTGATGAAAACAGCGAGGGAAAATAATGAGTGATTGAAATACTGCACATGAATCATTTTAATAGTCTAATTATGCTAAAAGTAATAACACAGCCTTTGTCAAACTAACCTGCAACAAAATGCGACCATGCTGAAACTCAAGAATCAAATTTCACATTCTCCATCACATGGTGCAGAAGAAAGCAAATTAAATTACAGCTTGAAATGCCAAAGGAAGGCACTTGGATTTTACATGGACTTACATATTGTAAAAATACAGCACTACACATTTTTTCCATCTGCAGCAACAATATGTACCATGAGAGAGAGAAGGGTGTAAGCTGGTTGAATTAGATTTTAGGGATCAAGTACTTCAAGGAGTGACAGAATTTGTCCTGCAGTGTGCTATGTTTTGAGTGTTCTGAGTCTGAATAGAGCACAAGAGCAGGCAGCGACAGTGTGTCCGTATCCCCTTATTGATAGCATAATGGAGGGTGCGGATGCAGAGTGTTTCAGAAGTTCAATTAGAAGTGTTTATACATTGTAATTATATATCATCCCATTTTCCTAATGAAATGAGTTATTTTCATAGAATCATAGAATCATAGA
>NW_010146575.1:0-69541 GCF_000699245.1 Pterocles gutturalis
AAAAAAAAACAAAAAACAAAAAAACAGTCATTAGCAGCGCTGTATCAGATATGGGTAGACCCAAGAGCTAGCCCAGCCTGGGAGCGGCACAGAGCTGCACTGGAGCAGAGATCCCTGGTTATCAGCAGCACAGAGCTGCACTGGAGCAGAGATCCCTGGTTATCAGCAGCACAGAGCTGCACTGGAGCAGAGATCCCTGGTTATCAGCAGCACAGAGCTGCACTGGAGCAGAGATCCCTGGTTATCAGCAGCACAGAGCTGCACTGGAGCAGAGATCCCTGGTTATCAGCAGCACAGAGCTGCACTGGAGCAGAGATCCCTGGTTATCAGCAGCACAGAGCTGCACTGGAGCAGAGATCCCTGGTTATCAGCAGCACAGAGCTGCACTGGAGCAGAGATCCCTGGTTATCAGCAGCACAGAGCTGCACTGGAGCAGAGATCCCTGGTTATCAGCAGCACAGAGCTGCACTGGAGCAGAGATCCCTGGTTATCAGCAGCACAGAGCTGCACTGGAGCAGAGATCCCTGGTTATCAGCAGCGCAGAGCTGCCCGGATCAGCTCCCCCATGGCTGCCCAGCCCTGACTTGTGCTCAGTGGGACCCAGCGAGCGTGTAGGAGGGCACCAGCCTGATTTGGGACACTTAAAGGATTTGTCTATGCAGAAACAAGAGAAAGAAAATTTCGCACCACCTTTTACTGACATATGTATGTTTGCTCTTTCCTTATTATTCATTATGCACACTGCTATCCCACAGTGACTAGCTCAGCCATTTCCTTGAGATTATGTATTAACAGTAAGAGACAAATAACACCTAACCCCACCAAGTCACAAGGGCTTCACCTCCCACCCCCCAAGAGCATCCACCACTTTCCTATGTGCCCCATGCCTTCTACAAGCTCTGACTGACCCAGGTCATCTCTGACATTGAGACATCGTAAATAAGAGCCAAATCTTCACATGACAGTGACACATGGAAGTGGGGGTGGAAGTCATGGTAAAAAACAAAACCCAATGTCAAGACAAACGATTCAGCTCCGTCACAGCAGACTCTGAATGACTACCCCTTCCTCTCCATTCCTTTTCAAAACTTCATCCTATTTTTGATAAGAAGTAGTCTCGGTATCGTTTAGTACTACCTGAATAAAGGAAAGGACTGTCATTTCAAAACATCGGTGGCTTGAACCACACTCGTTTTATCAAGCTGCAGGAGGGCTGACAGGAAACCTATGGCCAGACATGCTGCAGCCAGAAGCCTGCCCTTGCCAAGCACCACGTGCTCAGCAACCCCAGCCCGAAAACACTCGCATCTTAATATATTAAGCATGCAAGTCTTCATTGCTTAATAAAGCACACAGAGGAACTGGTTACTAAGGTTATTTATACAGGACACAGCCAATAGACTTGATCAGTAGTATGAAGAAAAAAATTTTGCTTGAGTGGAGATGCCTATAGGCAAGCAGGAGCTATTCAGACCCATGTGTTCACCTTCCTCCCCACACATGCAGCTCATTCAGCGGCTCTACATGGAGCGGTGTTGCTGACAAAGCCTCTTCTCATGTACAAGTGCAGTCAGAGCTAACAGGAGCGATAAGGTAGATGGAGCCACACTGCAAGAATTTAAAGTTTGGCAGATTTTTTGGCAGTAAGTTATCAAAACTGCTTGCCAAATGACTGTTAGAGGAAAATTGCTCTTAAGAGTGACATTAAAAGGGCTTTTATTTTTCCTATGAAAATGCATTGTAAACTCATAGACATAAGTAGAAGAAAATCTACAGCAACCCAGCTTAGGATGAGTGAGATGCAGCTAGAAGTCTGACTGTACTATCATCACAGAAGTATGCAATACTCTCAGAAGATTTAAAGGTTTTACTCAGGACTAGTCAGAGTATGGGACACAGAAAAGTGCTTCAGTTCCTATAAAGCGTACAAAAGCAGCTGAAGTCAGACATAAAATGAATAAACAGGTCTGCTTACAGCTTGCCATTGGACTTGGCAGTGTCCTTTCTTGCATTTCACTTTTTAGAAAGAGGGATTTGTCTGTGACGATGGGAGAGGGAGGACAAAGAGAATCAGAGAGCTTTGCAAAATAAACAAGTCTCAAAAACTAGAATTCAAACCTCATACAAAGACAAATTATTAAACCAACACATAAATCTGATCCCCTAGGTCTCAAACCTATAGACATCAACAGCAATGTGTGGCAATAGCTGTCAGAAATACATGCGTTTGAGCTGGAAAGGTATGTTTGCTCACTACCTGTTGTCACTAGCCACTGTTAATAATTTGTCTCTTCTCTGCGTCAGTTCTCAGACAAGTGGTTTTTGAGAAGGATGCTCCTATACCACACGCACACATTAAAATGACCAGCACATTTACCGTAAGGAATAAAGACAGAATGTCTGCTTTCTAAAACATAAGCTTCTTTGAGAAACTACATAGCTCTGTAATTCTTTTTCACCTTCTCTGTACAAAATATTTTTTTAACTTCACTTGAAGAAGCAGTCCTGTAACTTGCAAAAAGCTCTCTCGCCCACAGAAGACCAGATGTGTAGCTTCAGCTCTCCTCAGAGTAAGAACAAAACCACTCAGGGAACAGTTGGTTTCCGTGCTAACATGTCAAGAGTTTCATGCATTAGCCTGTTGTTTAAAGGAAGCTGTTTATGTAAACAAGTGATGTTTTACAGGATCATGAAGTATTTATTTCAGAAGAGTCTAAAGAGTCTCTTGAGTAACTGCCACAGAGAAAGTATCACCACAGAAAGCATAAGGCTAAAGGATAATACAAGTTAATTAGTTAAAGCAAGCAATCAAGTAAGTCTATAAAAGACCAACGGTATAAATAAGGTCACAGCGATAATCTTGTGCATGTTTGTTTACTTCTAAAATGCCATTGCTTTGAGTCCTAAATCACATATTGTTAGCGTTACAAATCCACACCATTCGTTATTTGGAAAAAAACCAAAGACCTAAAAACCAAATACTTTCCTTTGGGTTTGTTATTGTAAGGAAAAAAGGGTCAACGTGCCTAGGAAGCTCTCGTTGTGTAAGCAGGCAGGCCATTTTCATCTTGCGCCAAGTTCCATTACAAGCAGCATTTGTGGAAATGCAGACCAGGGAGCTTTGCCTGAAGAGAATTTCACCACGGCAGAACTTACTCTCTCGCTAGAGGCTCTAAACGTACATGTCTACAAGAGTTAAGGTTCCCATTTCCAGTGTTGAATAAGCTTAGCGGGAACTGAGTCTTCCAGGACAGCGGAACCACTGGGTACAGTTCCCCTTTCTGCACGCTCCGACAGCTGCGCTTTAGGTCTATCTTCCAGAAGAACACAGAATTTTGAGAAAAGTCTAACGCAGTTTATTTCACACTTCCTAAGTTGGGGCTCCCTTACCCCACAGGGGAGATGGCGAGGACCAGCTACCCTCCTGGGCTGTGGGGTAGGCACCAACATGCCACATATACCCCCCTCCAAGACCATGAGCATCTCCCGCTGCCCTCCCGGGGATTCTGCCTCGCTGGGTCTTGCAGCTGAAGTTTCTCTTTCCAGAGACTCAACAGTCAAAACACAAAGCTCTGCCAAAGACTCCAAATCCAACTGCTCCAGACACAGCTCCTCCTCTGGAAAGCCAAGACTGTTTTTTCTCCTCCAGCCACTTCCTTTCAAACCTGGCTGGACTGTTATCAAAGGAGAAGCTTCTCCCACTGAAATCCCAAATCTTTACTGCACCGGGAGCCCTTTCTCCTGATCTCCATACTTCCAATGCTTTGGCTGCCTCTAAGAAAGCTGCGTCTCTTCAACCCCCTATCTCCCTGCAAAGAAAATACAGGAGACGAGACATGTCTAAGACACAATTACCCTCTCCTCAGATGATTCCCATGCAATAATTCCTCATTATCAAGGTAATCACAGATAATATTCTTGCATGTACCAGCTGTCAGCCTCCTCTGCACAAGCAGCATAAAGTACAACATCTCAACAGTCCCACAGATACAGACCACAAAAAAAACAAAAAGCAACCTGGAATGCAAGACTCTGCCATTCACTTGCTGTGATTTAACGAGTCAGAAAATAGCTCTTACAAATATAAATGTCCTCATTCATCC
This sequence comes from Pterocles gutturalis, assembly GCF_000699245.1. Taxonomy (NCBI): domain Eukaryota; kingdom Metazoa; phylum Chordata; class Aves; order Pterocliformes; family Pteroclidae; genus Pterocles; species Pterocles gutturalis. The sequence goes on from NW_010146575.1 coordinate 4,104, forward strand.
CACTGAATGTTAATTTTTGGATTCCAACAAAGTGGTCTGGAGATTAAAGAAATGAAAATCAACAGTCAACGCTGAAATGAGCACAACTACCTGCTTAGAGACACTATTCATTAAGTGTAATTAAAACCAGATAAGTGTAATTTTATTAGCTTCAGATATTATGGCAAATTATTTTAGGCCAGGCTGGATGAGGCTTTGAGAAACCTGGTCTGGTGGAAGGCGTCCCTGCCCATGGCAGAGGGGTTGGAATGAGATGATCTTTAAGGTCCCAAACCATTCTGTGATTTTATGTTGTGTTCATAAATATTCATCTGAATAGCATCAGCCTATTGCCCACATTAAATGTTACAATGGTTGGGATGAACCAGGCATGGCTCACCAGCCAAAGGAAATACTTCGGGACGCAGGGGGGTGCTGGTGGTGGGGTGGAGAAGTGATAGTCAAAGCTGTCAAATGCCAGAAATGCTCCCCTGCCCATCCTTATCCCCCTGTAATTTTCACCCTACTATGTAACACAATATTTAATACCACAAAACCACACTAGAGTTTGAAAAAGACAGACTGATGCTTGACTGCAACGTGTCATTTTCATAGTTATAACCCTACAAAAAACTACAGTCATTTTAGTGCTATGTAGGGGGATTAGGGATAAGCAGCTGTCTTGAATCAGTTCTGACAACTAAAGGTGAGTTTTCACATTACAACTACACCTTGCCATGAAACACAGGATTGTAGCAGAAGGCATACAAACTGGCATTTGCACAGCACTTAATGAACACATGAATTACAAAACAAGCTCAATTGTGTAAAAGTTCCGTAATAAAAACCCCACCAAAAATAAACTACTTAAGAGCAAAAGAGATTGGGGGTGGAAGAATGTGAGTCTGTAGAACGACTGAAAATGAGAAAGTGGTTTTAAAAACATGAAAACAGAAAAGCTGCTCCAATGAGTAATAAATACTAAATTCCCACCTCAGGTTGTTTTGCATTTTGGGAATCACTGAAAGAAACTGAATGTGGAACTGCCTCAGCTTTAATTTGTGTTATAGATGTGGAAACACAAAACTCTAAATAAGTTTATATGGGAGATGTAAGAAATAGAATTTAATTACTCTAGACTGTAAAGATACTAAAATGAGCATAGAGTTTGAATAACTTAGTGAACTATAAAAAAGTCAAAATCAATTGCAGAAAAGCAAGTATAAAAATATTCTCGCTTTAGGCACAAGAAACCCTGTAAAATGAATTAAAGCATGAAATCAAAATTCAAAAGACTGAAGAAACATATCTTTATCCAGGTGAAGAAAGAGAAGGAAATAATTCTGAAGAAGTGTCTGTATAAAATCTGTAACAAGAGAGCGACTGTGAAAACTAAATGCAGGCTAAGTAAAAGGAATCAGTGTTTACCCTCTCCCTCCCCCAAACCCAAACAGAGATACCCAGGGAAGATATAGGTAATTGATTCTACTGCAGAATTATTTTGTCATCAATCTGCAATTAAACTCGCACTGCCCTGAGATCCAGATAAGAAGGAACAGTGAAATAAATGTTATCTGAGAACTCTCTCACAAACCCATTCTCAACGGTGTTAAAGGGTCACTGGTAATACTCAGAGATCATAAAAAAGGTGCAGCAGCTCACCTGCAACCCTCGGGATCCATGGCTTTGTCTGCATAGCTGCTTCCTTATCTTGTTTCTACCAAAATCATGGTATGCTCACAATCAAGAAGTTTATCAGAATGACATTTCTCCTTCCTCAAGACAATACGTTTACTAGAAATTAAGAAATTCTTAGATTTCTTAAGTTATAAATAATACCTTGATAGAGAGTATAAATCCCTTTACCTTCAGGCTTTGCATATGCTAATGGAAATGCTGCTTCAAGATGCCTGGCTCTAGAAGAGGTCACAAGTCAGCACATGTGCACCAAAAGCACTCCATTCACACCCAAACTAGGTCCCAGCTTCCCCTGGGAAGACCCACGCAGCACACCGGGAAGAGCTCTGCTCTTCCACTGACTGTTCACTCCATCTGTCCTCTTCCTCCTAAAACCCGCGCCGTAGCGTGCTGCAGAACGCACGCCACACGCATCGGGGAGCCTCTGCATCTCGCCAAAGCTCTGGGCAGAGCCAAAGGAGGCAGCTCTCCTGAGGTTCAGCATCCTTTCATCACCGAAGAGGATGAGTGAGTCCATGGAGGAGACATTTCTACAGCCAGGAGCCAATGAAGCAGTGTCTGAACATGCTTCCTAGACTGTGAGACCAACTGGAAAATATTTATCCAGTAGGTTTGCTTTCTTTTTTTTTTTTTTTTCTTCTTCTCCCTTTTCTTTTTAAATCTCACTTCCTTCTTCAAGTTGCCAAAAAACCAACCGATCCTCTTTTGGGAGGTAACCATTTCTTGAAGAAGGGAACTCTTCTTCCCTAGGCAATCAGTAGCAAACTCCACCAATGGCTACACAAACCCACGCAGAGGACCCAGCTTATGCAATTCTGGTGCAGAGATGAAGCAAAACACAAGAGGCCAGACAAAGCTGGAAGGAAGACAATCTTTTAAAAAGTTGATAATCTGCAAGTATGTCAAATCAAAGTGGAAATACTTTTAATGAAGTGAGCTGGGGGAAGTAAAGCGATTGTCTCCTTGGGCAGAAGAGAGACAGAAGGCATGCCGCCAGGTTCTCCCAGTTGAACTCCAAAGCATGCCTCTCCCACTGGATATTTAACGACACAGAAAAGGTCTTCTTGGGTTTGGGTCAGAGTAACAAGAATTTCTGTCCAAACAGATGTCTCCTGGGAAACTTTTGATCAAGCTCTTCAAGTAAAACTGTTTGCATACACTGGAGAAACCCCATGTCTCACACCATCTCTTGGCTAGCTAAGTGTCTGGGCAGACCACAGACTTCAGCTGCCTGAGGATTCCCAAATTCTGCCTCTCTTGGAGTAGAAAACAGGATCTCGGAACATTTGATCACTTCTGAGCATCCAGACTGCAGCTGAGAACATAACAAACTAGTCATATTTCTCTTACCCCTTTTGCCTTCCAGTTGCCTCCCTCAAACCTACAATCTAAACGCCAGGAGCGCACAGTCCTTGCCCCTGGTTTATCAGGTCTCAGCCTGCAGCACAGTGTGGGGCAGGAGAATCTACCCAGCAGCTCCAGCTTACTCTGGCAAGAGCAGCTCTTCTTTAAGGAAAAATAGAATTAGTGACAAGCAATTAGTTGTCTTATGGCTATATATGCCACCCAGCAGCACGTCTTGCAGGATGAACTAGTTCTCTTGGAAGTAAGCAGTTCTCTGCTTGAAGAGCAGAGGCTGAACCTTTGAGAAGGCAAAGGCTGAACGGGAACTCCACGGACATGTCCATCCCACCAAAAGCTCTGTGGTCCCATGACAGCACCTCAAGCAGGACCTGGCTGTTTCCGGGAGATTTTGTGGGTGACTGCATCAACCTTGTTTCCCCAAACACCTTCCCAGCTATGACCTCCTCCCTCGAGAGAGTTTGACTTTTAATCTAGAGCCCTATTGTTTTTCTCTCAGTTTCTCAACTGTGACTCTTGTCAAAACCAGTTCTGGCAGGCTCAGGCAGAGGTTTGTCCAACCCCAAAGAGCCAAGAAGCTCTGTGATTGTCCCATAACTGACATGAAGTATTTACCAAGTGGTGGCTACTCACAAATAATCCTTTTCCTCTGTTTACTTTCATGCTAATAAAAGCAAAGCATCCCAATAATCTAGTCAACTGACAATACTTATGAATTACAAGAGAACCATTCGGTATCAAAGTCCACCAGAACAGAGGGAAAAAGAGGAACTACAGCATGCTCTGCCCTTCATATGCTGCAAGGTTTTAATCCAAAACGCTTATATCACACAGAATACCTTCCCAATATAGCTGTCCCAAGCAGTCTGCAATAGTAATTCAGTCTCCCAGGTCCCAATAACAGTGGAAGCCTGCAGCAGAAATCTTTGTTTCTAACGTGAATGACTAGAGAGGAGAGAAAAAAACCAAAACCAACCAACCCCTAACAAGAAGCCTTCAAAAGAAAAAAGCAACAAATGTAGCTCTGTTCCCTTTTTCCCCCCCTCATGTATTCCAGGCAATATAACAAGCATCATCAAGCCAAATTCCAATTGAGAAAGGTCTTGGAGTTATTTCTTCTTTTTGGACATTTTTTTTTAATTTTAAACCAATGTGACCGCTTCTAGTAGCGAACATCAGCCTGAAAGGGATATCTCACTGTGACTGAGACTGAATACCCCAGTAGACAGCGTATATTCTTCTTTCACTACTACTATTACTACTAAGCTGAGGTTATTTTGAATACTGATGACTTGTCCAGCAGTCTCAACTGAATCCAGATGTTATCAAGCTTTTAATACAATAATCTGGAGGACTCTGGAAAGTGCTGAGGTTTTGGGGAAAGGAAGGTTTATTTTTGTTTTTATTAGAAATTTAAACCTTTTTTTTTTTTTTTCCCTAGAGCATCATCAGTTACTTGTTTCAGGCTGGGGAGCCCACTAGAAGGTTACAGGAGAGACCAAGAGAACAAGGCAAATTTCTCCCCCTTCCCCTCCTCCCTTTAGGAGTGTTGTTATCAGCAGGGCAGATTTAAACGAAATCTCAGGCTGGCATCTTGCTGACCTTAATCCCAGCTGGCTAAACCTTCGCAACACTGCTGTCCTTGGCACCTACCAGTGAGCAAACATCAATTTGGCTGGTTGATTACAAAACGGTGAATCTGGTATGAGGATCTAGATCCACTCCACTGTCCTGAACACTGTTTAAAAAAGAGCTTTATTCCTCTCTCTCTCCCTAACATTTAATTTACAGTAGCAGGCTTGAGAACTCAGTCAGGGCACTACAACCCTGTAGAGGCTAGGGTGCTTGCAGGACTGCATACACCACACGCGTGGTGCATTTGAGAGCAAAACGCTGCTGCTTCCATCAGATGATGCTTGTTTTAAAGGGAGCTTTAAGCTTTTAAGCACACACAAAAACATCTCACACTACTTCCTCATCAGGAAAAACCCTTTTTCAGTTGCCTTTTTTAAATTAAGTTAGAATATCAGAGTCACCAACGTGATGTTACTAAAACTAAGTCAAAAACAACTTAAACAACTATTGTATGTCTGTCTCAAACAATGTCTCACTATACCCACCTGCTATACAAACAGAAGCAGAACAAAACAAAAACGAGTTCATTACCTGTACTCAAATCAATTTGATTATCATCTGTCTTCCCTTCATTTACTGACTCACTGCCAAGCTCTCCTTTTCGATTCATTATTTTTGAAAAGCCACTTGAGAGAGAGGAGAAGATGCCACGGATGAAATAGCCCTGCTGTTCAGAGTCCACTGAACGCACAGCTTGCAGAAATGGCTTTGGATTCCTGTTTCCAACGTGTGGCACTGGTTCAGACAGAGATCGGTTGAAGGGAACCCGAAATGGTCTAGTCCTTGCCTGGAAATGCGGCTCTGTTGGATCTTCACGGAGATCATCGCCACTGGTGGCATCCATGCTTGCAGAACTTTTGGCAAGACTTGGATCACTGCATTCCCCTTTCAGGCTGCACGAGCCCTCTCTTTTGCTTATCTTCCAGGGAAGCCAAGGATGCGTCTGCCACCTGTATGCTCCAAGAGGCTTCTCTGGGTCAGAACTCATTTGTTTATTCATCTTCTTGCTTTTCATCTGGTGATACCAATGATAGTCCTTCAAGGCAGCAGCACCAGCATCTTGTTCTGACAATGATCTTCTGAAGGTCCTGGGAGAGAGACTATAGTGCTTTTTGAAAGCACTCATTTTCCACCCCTTGAATTTCAGCTCTTAGCTTACATTCCTTGTTGCTTAGTAGTCATATAGCTGCAGTTCCTCACTGACCATTGTAAAGCCCCAGTCACTTTGTTCACCACTGTGAACTGCAAGACAGCAGAGGTTCTTCCTGAAGATCTTGAGCATCAACCCCAGAACCAGGTATTTCTACACCTCAGCAAGGACGTGTCCTCACCTATAGCAAGCTGACTTCTAACGGCACACAAAGCCTTTCTAAGCTTGCTGCCGCTTCCTGCACTGTCACATTTCTGCACCAAGCTTTCAGGAAATGACTAAAAGAACCCAGCCATGAAAACCCACTGTGGTATTCTGCACCAATCACACTTCACTTTTTTCAATCTACATTAAAGATTTGGTTAAAAAAAAAAAAGAAAGAAAAAGAATCCGAAAGTATTCAGAAGAGTCACAGAGGAGTCTCAGAAAAGCACTGAAAAACAGCAATAGTCAACTGAGAGTCATGCACATTATGTTCTTCAGTTAGGTAGGAAAGTACATCAAACAGAGCAACACACAACATAAAGATGATTCCTAGAGTTAATATTTACCACAGGTACGTTGTATCACTTAATAAATCAGAGTTGCCTTTTAGAAAGAGGTAAAACAGGCAGGTTCATCAGAACCAAGCGCTGGAAGCCCCAGAGAGGAAAGCAAAGGGGAGGAACGGAGTAAGGAGAAGAAACGCTGCAATTTAATGTAGTGAGAGTGTAAATACACTGAAGGGAAATAAGTAAAGGGGAGGAGAAAAGGGACAGAGAGAGTGGGTGGGACTTCATCAGACAGACACCAAAGCAAAAGGGAAAGTTTTGAGGCATGATCCTTTGGCAAACAGAATAGGACAGAAGGCAGATTTTTCTTTTGTCCTTCCACCTTTTCTTTTTAAACAACAGAATAGGGTTTTAGTCTTATAAATCTAGCTGGAATAAGCAGGATGGAAAAAATAGTCCTATCTGTTTAACCAAGGGAAGAAAAAAAAAAAAAAAAAAAACAAACCAAAAAAAACCCCCTTGCCTTCTCTACAATTTAAGAAACAGCTGACTATTTTAAAATCTCATAAAGAAAATATCCGCTGGTGAACTCAGATCATGCTTGCCAAGTTTTAGACCAGAACACTTAAATCTCGAGTCAACTCCAATCCCTGAAAATAGGGGGTTTATAATGGAAATGCTGACAGACCCTTGGCAACAAAATGACAATGAAAACTACTTCTCTGGTTAAATAAAATGATAATATTGTCTGGCAGACCAATAAAGCTTAACTGACCCACTGTGGGATCTCGCCTTTAAGCTAGGCTGCATTCGTCAGCCAAAGTACATTCCTGACAACTGCAGATGCAAAAAGTTCCTTACTGATGGGTATATATGGAAAACGGGGATCGCTGCTCCCTAGAATAGGGATGGAGTTGCCCAAAGACCCCCATCATGCAGAGAAATAATTTTCTTATTCAGTAGCCAGTTATATTCTTCAATTAGAAGCAACAGAAGTGACTACCTAAAGTTGTCATGTTCCAGAAGTTACAGCAAATAACCTCAGACACAAGAACAGCTCAGCCATTGCAATGCAAATTCTGCATCAAAAATAACGATGCTGACTCTCGTGGTTTGTAGGAAGTCATGCTGCTCAGAGCACGAGTCGCCAATGACAAAAATGTATCTAAACAACAACTCTGCTACAATTTCCAACCAGAGCAATGATCTCCTCTGGGAGGCACGAGCAGCAGTGATCAATGACAAAAACGTATCTAAACAAGAACTCTGCTACAATTTCCAACCAGAGCAACCATCTCCTCTGGGAGGCACGAGCAGCAGTGAATACGTGCAGAGATGCAAGCACTCCTGTCGCGAAAATTACAGAACTCTCCAGGAAAAAGTTAGCTGGCTCTTGTCTTCTGTTTCTTGGTCGCAGGGGTTGCTGATCACCCTTTGGTGCAGCCTACCTGGTCCCACAGACTTGCATGAGTTCAGTTATTTTAAGTAGTTCCTGACTTGACCCTCACTCACTGCTGGTGGTTTTTTTTCCTTCTTGATCCCTTTCACGAAGCACAGAGGCCTGGGAGTCCTTGTTTCTGAAGGCTGAGGCAAACCCAGCACTGAGGACCCCAACTTTAACTGGGTCTGCTGTCACTAGACCACCCACCCATTCCAGCAGCAGGTCCTCGGTGTCCTTGTTGAGCTTTTTACTACTAATGTGGCAGCAGTGCTTTGAACAAATGCTTTGAATTAGCCTGTCTGGTAAAGCAGGCTTTATGGAACTTCAGAAATACATATAAATAAATACGACAGACGACGTGTGGTTCACTCTAATGGCACAAGCCATAATCAGCAGAGAAAACTGAGAATGTGAGGTAGGTTTCTGGTCAGCTCTGCAAGCCTTGCTTGTAGAAGTTTCCGCTAGCACATCTACATCTGCTTTTGGTTGGGGAGCGCAGAAGGGCAGGAGAGGACAGAAGACAGAGAGCGCAGTAGCTGAAGTCCTCCTGGGATTTGCTTGCTATAGATTTCTAGCACGCTTTCTAACTCCTGTTAAAACTTAACAACCAAGCAGAGCACTCACACAAACCATGTTTTGGAACAGCATTTTGAAAGCATTTATCTGTCGTATCAGAGGACTCGGTATGACCAACAGCAATGACTCAACTCCAATAATACGACACCAGCTGCATCAACGTTATTCTGAAGCAGGGATTTAGCACAATAGCACTTCAGACAGAATGAATCTTTAGGTGAGACACTGGTCTTTGCATGAGGACAGAGATGATCACCAGGACTACTCTCATTCTCGTTCTCTTTTTCACCACAATCCTGTGGACACCTGACTGTAAGTAAAGATCATTTCATCACAATACAGCTTGTGCTACATCCATCGCTGACTTCCACAGACCACCCATTTCAGCAAGGGAACACAAGGAAAGATTAACCATGTATCAAGTTACAGCGTGAAGCAAGGTGTAAAACCAGTTATGGGTTAACTTCTACCTAAAAGTATTTGTATTGGTGTGGCCAGGGGTTGGACCTCGGTTCTGTACAGAACTAACAATACAGAAAGAGACAGGCTTCAATAAGCACTCAACGTGAAGCCCAGGAACATCAGTGTTTAGTTTAAGTTTGAATAATGTTAAGAAAAGGTCTCTACTTTTGACTTCAGATTTAATTTTTGATTTCATGTTGCCACTGCTCAGACGAACGCACTTCATGATCAAAGACAACAGTTATCCAGCTGCCTTCACTGAGCTGAGATTTCGGAGTGTACTCTTTCACAAAGTGCTTCTAAAAACAGCAAACAAGGCTTGCATGTTTATTGACATAAAATCACAAGTTCGCTTAGTCTACAAATAAGACAATTCTTCTAAATTCCTAGCTCAAAAACTTTAGCCTGGCCTTAGAGTCTAACTGGACTCTCTCTTCCTTACACACACATCACCAATAGCAAAGATGATGCCCAAAGACAGCCTTTGGCTGTACTAACCCAACGCCACCAAGTTAAAATCAGTCTCACTTGGCTCCAGCATTTCTTTTGTATACATAGCACGCAGGGAAGTAATTCGTGTAGCTAAACTTTCTCCTTGATCCACAGTCCAGTTATCCACATGAAAACCCCTGTCCTTTCAGAGCAGCAGTTTATCCTGGGAAGCATTTGTGTCGTCTCGCTATTGTAAAGAGATCAACAGCAGTGACTGCTGACATATTGGTTATGCAAGATCCCGAACCATACCGAGCCACCCACTCAGCTGTCAGCAGGTAAAATAATTTCAGTGAAAGAAAGGAGCTTGTCAATTAACTTGAGAAAATCTGGAATATTTTCACTTATACCTCCTGTTTTAAATACCTACTGCCTAAAAATGTGATCCTCAGCTAGCAAATTTTCTTCAGAATAAGGTTTTTTTGGTCATGGTTGCAGTTCATTGTGCCAAAACATTCATTTAGCTTTTTCAGAAAATTACTGTTTTCTTCCTAACAATCCAGTCATTTAATCAACTGATTTGACATGTTTAACAGCACATATTTCACTGTTCCCAGACATTTAAGTAATGCAGATCTGCTATGTTGGAACAGAACGGTATTTCAGCTTCAGGATTATATTGGGAAAACAAACTTACTTAACTTGATAACAACATTTCACAGAAAATGTACACAAGCAGCATTATGTTTTCACCAAGCATATTAAGACAATTCTTTGCCAACAGCCTCCTGCGTGGGCAGTCCGCTCTCCACCATTCAGCTTTCCAAAAAAACTACCCAGCTTTGCTGCATGAAGCTCCAGGAACTCCTCAGAGTATCTGTTGTTTAATAAATACTACCAGCCAATTAAAAAAAACCAAAAAAACAACACCACAAAATCCCAAATGCATCATTGCCAGGCAGCTGGAGGGAGAACCTGTCTCTGATGACAAAAATTAATGTTTAATGCTTGCTTGCTCTCTAGAAGCTGTCTAGTGCTTGACTAAAGGCACTACAGTGTGTAAAATTCTAGTTCATCTTTAGCCTAGCTTATATTGAGAAAAAGATGAATTGAAACCCTCCATGACTGAACTACTCCATTTTAAATTAGTTTTGCACCAAGCACAAACATATCGGCTTCTCATTTTTTAAAACATTTGCCAAGACATGGAAGGGGAGGAGGGAAAAAGAAAACAGTTAAATAAAAAAAACCAAACAACCAAACCCCACACAACCACCAAAACCACGACAAACCCTGAACATTTATTCACCACATTCGTGTTTTCGACCAAGTCCTCTCCTCTAAATCATAAAGACAGCAGGTTAAGATCTGAGAAGATCCCAGATTACATCCCCAACTACCAGCCATCAAATGAGCTCTTTAACATGTAGAAAAGAAAAACAAATTGCACCCTGCATCCTCCCCAGGCAAACCAGAAGGGATGCAGTCAGCCAGGGATCCTTGATTTTTGCAGTCTAGTTCCTCTTTGCTCTTTTCCCCTTCAAAACTAGTCCAACACTCACTGCACAGGAACAGTTCAAGAAGGAGTAATCAATACATAAAGGAGAAACCACCACAGAAGTCTTCCAATTGACCCAATTTGACATGTAGCTAAATAGCATGGAAGATGAAAGATTTTTCCTTCCCTTTAAATTAGAGACTTTTCAAAATATTAAGTTCTGTTTATGCAAGGCTAAGTAATTAATGACCTAACATCCCCTTCCCATCTCCTATCACCGAGATGCATCTGTTTCCCCGTGCAACATTTCCTGCAGGTGGGTACCGCTTCTCCTCGGCTCCGCGCAGACCACTGCACCTGATTTACTTGAGTGCTGAACATTTAGTGCACGAAGTTATGCCGAGGAAAAATTAAACAGCACCTTAAAAATTGTTGCATTTGGGAGGAGAGGACTGCAAGAGCAAGGCTTGCTGGAGTTTGGAATCAGCATGGATGGAACACGGATAATTTACTGAGCCCAGATTAGAGTTCCTGAGAGCAGAGCTTCCCCGTGTTTATCCGACAAGCTCTGAGCTGGCAACGCCGTATCAGTGCCCACACAGCTCACCTGTCCCTGATAAATCAGTAAGGCATGCTATATTCACTATCACTATGCTGAGAATGAAATGCATCTAAGAACAACCTAAACGGTGATACCAGCACATTTAAAGGCCAGAGAGCACCTCATTTTGATGATCTGAAGTTTCTGTGCCAAGGCACGCTGTGTTGTACAGTCATTGCCCTGCATTTCCAGGGTCTTCACCTTCCACGACAGCCAAAGCTGCAGTGACGCTGACTGACTCAGGTCTGCATCTGCGGTGGTCTACTCTCTGAAGGCAGGTACTGAACACTGCTCAAGATTTCTGCCCTTGAATTCTTCTTCTACACTTTATCTGCTGATAGAAACTCCCCACTTGAAATTCTCCTGGCTTCATTTTCCCATGCTGTTTCCATGATCTGCATGAGAAGCTGCTACAGCCCTGTCAACTGAGCAGAGCCAAGAGAGATAATATAAATTTATGAGTTGCTGAGTTTTGGATGGATGCCAGGAAAAGTTAGCAAGAAAATCCCATTTCAATACATCACAAATAAACCTGTAGAACAGTGATGCCAGATTTTAATTTGACTAGCAATCATTTGTTGTTGTCGACAAAACAGAGCCCGTGCCAAGTTTCAAGGCCCATAAAGACGTACGTTTAGAAGCTAGCCAAGCGCGCAGCGGCTAAGCGAGCCCACACACGGCTGCGAGCGACGCCACCCCGAGCCAGCCAAGTGTTTTAGCAACATGCCCTGGTGCAAATAAACTAATGTATAACCTGAAGGTAAACACTCTGGCAACTACTTTGTAGCGTGGAATGTCATAACAGTAAAAAGAGCCATTTGTAATGAGTGGCGGTACTTGCCACAGAAATTTGTGGAGATTTACAGGTTTCCGTAAGACAGGCAAGCCCTCAGCCCTGACCTGTGACACAGCTGCTCCCGCAGGTCTGGCTCCTCTGTGGGCTTGCCATCGTGCTGAGCTGTGAAGCCACCGACACATACAGGGGACTCAAGCTGAGAAGAAAGCCTCTGGAGCCACCAATCACCAGCTTCAGCCCCTGAAGAAGGACAAGTGCACTGACCTATTTCACTGACAACTTCTGCAAGACTACCCTTCAGCTACATAAATAAAAAAGTGCTCATCCCCACTCTGACATCTGTTTCTTCATGATTACAGGTCAGGCTCGGTACCATCTGAAATATCACACACAAGCTACTGATTTAGGCTTTTAATGGCATTGTTTTTCAGCAGGCAAAATTACCTTTCCATCACTCCACTCCTTTTCCAATTGAGATGTCTGGGATTTTTTTTTTTTTTTTTTCTGCCAGGGGAGTGTGGGAGGAGGCATTATTCCTGCAATCTTAAAGCAGGGGTTTACCAGCAGAACACAGTTTTATTGCTAGATGTCATCCCCGCATGCATCAAACCAACTGCAGGTTAAACATTACTAAGAGAGGAAAAATCGTCACAGAGTATAGGCATGTTAATGGATAAACATCTCAAAAATGGTCGTGGTAACTATGCCCAAATAGCAGGTGCGTATATTCAAACTTTCCAGCCTTTATTTTTGTAACTGTAAAGGAGCACATCCTCAGTGCAGAATGTTGCAAAAATAAAACCTACCAATTCTAGTCTCCACGAAGCATATTAGGATTTGGGTTTATAATTTCATTCTGAACATTGGTTTCAAAAATTGCTCTACCTCTATTGGCCTTATTTTGTCCTGCTCTTCCCTAGGACAGTCAATAAACTACCTTTACTGCAGCAACTCCTTCACGCAATACTAGATTTGTAAATACATTTTAAAATGTAGCTTCTCAAACACTGGAAATCCTGTCGTAAAGCCAACTAGCAGCAAAAGATAACCACCAACTAATTGACAATCCTGTCCAAAATCATTGTGTATCAGTGTACTCTTACAGTATAAATAATAAACAAACTGCAGCAACATCCATTATTATAATTCTTGCATTTACCATACAAACACCACAAGTACCAGAAATACTCTGTCTGCTGTCATGACTCTTACCCTGCATTGGTGTTAAACAGCAAGACTTTGTGGTAGCTCGAGCAGAAACAGGACATGAGGAGATGTTTTTCCAATGCCCTGTGCCAAGCACTGACCCATTCTAGAGCCTGGTCTACTGCTAGAAAATGCCAACAGGCAGACTTGGGTGTTTCCATGGCCAAGCTAGCAGGACTTTAAAAAAGTCCAGTCCAGAACAGGAAAGTGAACAAATAGCTCACACAAACTGAAACATACTTCTGAAGTATCTAACCCCCAAGACGTCTGACACGCATGGAATCTGTGCGTGAACTGAATTGAACATGACCAAACAAACCTAGTTTTTGAAATCATCGAAGACACTCTTGAGTTGCTGGTTAGTTTTACATCAGCTCTGCACAGGGGTTTGTGACAGCTTTGATACCCAGCAGTGTTTCTGCCTTCTACACAACACTACAAACAGCAGTGGTTTGAGAACCTGCATACGTGACAGCGTTAAAGCATGAGCCATGGAGAAGGAAGAATTTACAAATCTGGAATTATTTTAGGCTCTGAATTTAGCCAGGGAAATTCCTTGAGCTGTACGAGAACCAGCCTAACACCCATCTCACAGCCCCTCCAGAATGTTGTATTAACATTAGCAAACTAAAGTGCAACAATTGACAATAAATCAGTGATGTGTAGGAGTTTAGTAGTAAACCTTCATCTAAATGGATAAATGGATCACAGGGAGGAAAAATGAAACATGCCAGTATCTCAAAATGCCAAAAGTTTAGAATTAAAACATTTATTATCGGTTTTGAAAGAGGGTCTGTGTAAAATTCCAGTTGCTGCAGTGCTAACTACTACACACCACATGTAGAAAGTAGTAAAAGAAACAATCACAAGAGAAGCAAAAAGAGATGAGGGGGAGAAAAAAGAGCAGTTATTAAATTTAAATGACCTTCTAACCAGAAGAATTCTTTCTCCACAGGTTGTCTGTCGGGAACAGTCTTGAACCAGTGCAAAAGCCAGAAGTCAGAGACAGTGATGAAGTGCTGAAATGAAGACGTACCTTCTGCCAGCCAGCCTGAGCCAGCTGCGAGCCCGGCGCCAGGCCTGGAGGAGATTTCACAACTGGCAACAGCGTGCGGAGCCAAAAGATGAAGCAAGGTGACCTGCAGGCACCAAAACAGCACAAGACTAGAGGAAAGAAGGGAGCACGCCCTCTTTGACTAAACCTGTGTTTGCAATTTAAAGAACAATTAAAGATGTCCAGCGCAGGATGCTGCTTGATATAATGCCGTGTTGTCTCCGAGAGATGAGCCTGTGCATCCTAACACTGAGCCTGAACTGAGAATTTAAACGAAACCCGTTAAAAGTTAATACTAAAATGCATCTGATGGTACATACAAAAGAGTCTCTCCAAAAAAGAGAAAGATACAGAATAATTTCAACCTTTGAAGAGAGAAGGAAGAGGCAGAGAGAGGGGGAAGGAAGGTAATTTCTCTTTTGGAGACTAATTAGGGAGTAAGTTTGTGACACATGCACACACCTCCTCACTACAGGACCATAAAAAAAAGAACTGTACAGAGGTCCCAAGCATTAAAGCTTACTCCTAAAGACCGCTGTCTGTGTTAGCCAGACTGGGAGGCAGAAGCCCAGTGCTCAAACAACTGCCCACAACAGGGAGCCAAGCCCACCACACAAGCACTTAATTTCTTTTGTGTCTTTTCATTATTACTGTACCAGAGACCACTTCTCTTTCAAGTTCAGAAACGACTTTGTTTTTGTTTCATTAGGTGTGAATGCTGGCTCACCAGATGACAAAACTGCCTATTTCTGAGATCAATCCTTCCCAAATTTAGCATGCAAAGCCCAGTTTGTACTTCTGTGCAAGCAGGACTTCCAGCAGACAGCCGCTGTTCACCAAGCTCTTAAAAACAAAATATCCTCAATTATTTCCATTGCAAAAAAATGATTTTTTTTTCACCAAAAAGTTTAGCAGGATCAGGAAAACAAACAAACAAACCAAAAACCTCCAAACCGCGTGTTCTTGCTTTAGAGCACTTCAGTTGACGTTTCTTAAATGTTTTTTATTTAAATGCTCAGCTAAGTTTTGTACAAGCCTCCTTAGGGTGCTACTATTGTAGCCATCACACCAACAAACAAAGCAGCTTTCAGAACGAAGCCACTAATTGTCCACAAAACAAATTACTGCCAGCCCTGTGAAGTGACCTGCCAATACCCAGCTGTGACCAAGGTCATGGGAGGCAGCAGTTTTGGTCAAGACACTTTCGTCCCACTCTCTCTTGATGTGCAGCTATTGTCAAAAAAGTTACTTGCCTGAAACATTTGCCCTCAAGGTCTTTGTGTTTACTCCCTTCATCAGTAAAAGGGAAAATGAGCTGCGATTTGGATTTGCTGTTTTTACCTTGACCACCCTGGCGCTGTTAGTAACCTGTGCTCTATCCTCACCGAGGGGTGCAGAACTGCTGTGAATAAAGTCCGACTTTGAAATTGTATCTTCGAAGTTTCAAAACAACCTGCCAACAAGCCGAAAGTATTTGCTCTAAAATATAAAACACAAAGTCACACTGGGTTTTATAAATACATAAGCAACCACCAAAGCTAAGCTAAATTAATGAACATGTGTATTCCCATTCCAATGGACGGGACAGCACTCGTATGGCTTCACTTAGTAACTTTTTATAATCTATGCCTTACAAAAAGGTTTTTACACATATGAAACACTCATATACCAGTGAGACATAAAATCAGGATGTAATCAAATCTCCACAGTTTTATGTACAAATCCCTCGGGACTTCAAGCTGCAAAACCCAACGTGAATAATTGAATCTATCTTCTAATAAAGACCATGTGCCTCAGAAGTTGAGTATGCAAGTTTTCAAGCGGTCTGCATAATATTTTTGGAGGTATTTCTACTTCAAATAAGCAAACCAGTGAAGCAGAGATAAACATGCACACACATCAGTGACCTTGTTTAAACAATGCACCAATTATTGTGATAAATCTAGCTGCCAAATCTAAATATAGACTTTTAGGAAAAAACAATGGAGTTTGAGCAGGAGACAGACTTCTCATATTTACTGTTTACCTAATTATCCAAACGAATGGGCAATTTGGCCTCTCTCCCCTTTTCAGGCTGCATGACCACTTTCCCCCTCGGAGCCAAGAGAGCTCTGGCTGTTACTGGAAACACAGCGTGATCCGGCACATTTGATGCTACGAGTGCACTTGGTGCAATTTCAAAGCTTGCATCACGGTTTGGGTATGTGTGTGCTCTGCTTCCCCCAGACAGCCCCATGCCTGACACAAGGCAGATAGGCACCACAGGACTGAGTCACAGCTACAGAGATGGGGGGGGGGTTTAATATTTTTATTTTTTTCAAATGAAGGCATGGGTTTAAAAAGAAAAATCCCATTCAAAACCCCTTCTAAGTTTCCAATTTTGGGTGCCCAAGCAGGAAATGAGGGGAGGAGGGGGATGAGGAAAACAAGAGGAAGAGAAAGTTCTTTTATTCAGGGTTATATTTTTAGACTATTACTAGTCTTGTTTTGTCATTGTGCTACAGAAACCGGACCTGTGTGAATTAATGCAGCATTATCCTTTCTAATTTTTGCTAAATCCACGCTGCATTATTAATCTAATCTTCTTACAGGGGACACGGCAGGGCATTTGCTGCCCCAGCTCTGCTGTGGCTGATGTTTTTCCACCACAGATACTCCTGGCTGCAGCATACATCCAGCCATACATTCCCTCTTTCACCAAACCACAGGAACACACACGTTGTAAAAAAGTAGAATTGACCTGTTATGCTGGGGGGGGGGAAAAAAAATCTACATACTGAAGACACTGAACTCAAAATCTTGATTACTTGATTAGTTTTGAGGCATACCAAGGTAATGCGATTTATAACTGTAACATATGGGAAGGAACACCACTGCGGTGCTTTTCCTTCTTGCTAAAAATACTTACGACTTAGAGCGCCTTTGCCCTTCTTGATCAATTGTTATTTATAAAAGCAAAGCTCGATTTTGCTGGGCAGGCTGAGGCTAAAGGACAGCAATCTGTGCCCGCTATTCCCTGCTCTATTTTAGTTCATAAGAGTTACGTAGGGTATTTATTCTTATTGTTTCAAAACAAGTTAAAATTAACTTGTATTTGTTTTAACAAGTTTCTCTTCCCCAGATGTCATTGCTAGGGTTATTGTCAGACTATTTTTTAAATCTCCTTTCTCCATGCTTGCACAGCACAGGCCAAACCCATTTGCGACTTCCCTCCCTAGATGCAAGCTGCCATGCATAGATCAATTATACAGAAATACAACAACTTACAGTAAAGAAATCATTTAGGGAAAAAAACAAACATATGGAGCTCAACTTATTTATAAATATCTTCAAAAAGGAGCCTGGAAACATTCCACCCTGGGCTGACGATGCATGAGGCAGAAGTGGTGGGGAGTGGCAAGGGAAGAAGCAGACAGAACAAGTTTCTCTTTTTTTGGTCTTAAAGTTTTGTTTTCTTCTTTCCAAAAAAAACCAAGAAAGGCCAGAAAAAAAAGGCCTCCCCAACACCACCATGTTAGATGAACACAAGGCCTTCGCTTCCTGTTCCCTCCTCCCTCCACAACAAGCCCGGACGGAGCAGGACAATGCCGACGTCAGATCCCACAGGAATGCTACAAACAGAGAAAAAGCCCCGCAGGTCAACTCTGCGCAAGCGTGGGGTTATACTACATGTTTGGGTAATGTGCAACTTCTTATCCCATAATAATGCATTAATTTTTTTTAACTATGAAAACCCAGATCAGCTCTTAGGGTCAGTAAAGCTCCTCCTACACTTCTCATCTTTAAAGCAAAGATTAACCGGACAGGCCTCCTGCAAAAGCCAGCAAGACTCTCCTCTTACCATCACCAGCCAACAGGATTTGGGGGTACAAATGGTTAAAAGGGAAGGAAGGAAAACAAAAAAAAAAGCTCAGAACAACTCTCTTCCCACCTGCAACCCCTCTGTGCCAGAGGCGAGTGGGACAGCGACCCAGCCAGCCATGCTCCTGCTCACAGCAGATGGGGAGAAGCAGGAAAGGTGGTGGAGCACCCTCAGAAGTCTCCTTTCCAACCCATACCTTGGGCTCCCAGTTCAGAGCGGCTGTGCAAACCTCCTGCCCTCCCGTATCCCACCAGCAGAGCGAGGCACAAAGAGCTTCACACTGAAAGGTGTCGGTGGCATGGGGTTAACACACAATTTTGAGACTTGGGGAGAAGACAAGTGGTTTTAGCATCATGCAATTGGCATGATTCCCAGCAACAGAGGCCCAAAATCTCCACCCTATATAAATATACATGTAGGGACATGAGGACAGCTGAAAAAAACAGAAACAAAACCAAGTTTCTCCTCTCTGTCAAGCTATCAAGTCCTATTTTTATCTTGCTGACTGTCCAAAAAACTTAAAGAAAACTGAGTATTACTCTGGAATAAACTGGAACAGAGGGGGAAAAAAAAAAAAAAAGGAGATTGAAATCAGAGTTTATCTTCTTAAAATATAAACCCCTCAAGGAATATAATTTGCTGCAATTAAATATAAGATGACAATCCTCAAGATAATCCTTAACAAATCACCTTAAGAGTTTAGTAAGTTGTGGTTTGGTTTGGGGGATTTTTTTAACGTATGTATTAGTGTTTTAAACTGACCTGTCAAACCTACTTCTGAACTTCTCATGTGATGAACATGGGAGCCAGAATACAAAGTGTCCCAGCCAGGTCAGTTTCTAGGGCCACTGAGATAATTTTTTCAAAAAAGAGGTTTAGAATATTTAATTTTAAACCAGCAAGCAGACTCAGGTCTCACCTCATACCACTCATAACTTCACTGAACTTCTGCAGAGCACGATATATTCATCTACCAGACAGAGATGTCACCATGGGAAGTTGAGTATCGCACCATCCAACTTTTTGACTCAGGCTCTCACAGATCAACAAGAAATTCTTGATACCAAAGTGCTTGAAGAGAGCTGATAGTGCTACAGATACTTACTGTCCTACAGTAAACACACCAGTGCTTTTACACTTAAGACAGGTTTAATTGTTGATATTTAAAATAACCCTTACACACTCTTTAGATATATAAAGGTTAGTTTAACAAGCTCTCTTTTGAGTACCCTCGTCTCTCCTTTCTGGGTCACTACAGTTTATACAGGGGCTCTATTTCCTGTGCACAGAAGGCATGAGCTTTTTTTTTCCTCTGTATTTTCTTACTTGCTTTGTTCCATCCACAGAAAGATGTTCCCCAACCAGCTGACAAGTGGAATGCTCTGTTCCCAGAGCACAAACCATGACTCACCATGTACTCACAAGACCGGGTATAAGATCTCCCACACTTTTCACCCCAAATCCCAACCATTTTGCAAACTTTCAGCGTGCCTAAGTTACGCGGGTTTTTTGTCGAGTGAACAAAAATTCACATTTCCTACCAAACCACTAAATCATGTTCAAATCTTGGAATGTACACCCAACTTAGCACGTCTGAGAGGTTTGGGTGGAAATTCAGGTACGCAGAGACAGAGTTTGCGACGCTGCAATGGTCAGCCTGACAGGAGGGGGATTGTTACGACTGTCAAGTCCAGAGAGAATCAATTTTATATTTATTTCGGCAAAATGGATTGCAGAAGTACAAGGAAACACAGATCCAAAACTCATTGCTCACACCAGGCTGTTGTACTCTACAGAAGCTCTAGCTATGAGGTGACATTGTGGGAGCATTTTGTTGCTCTGAGCTGTTTAAAACTTCACTTCAGTGACTGTGGGTTTACAGCTCCACAGTTTAAGGCGGCATATCCAAGGAACCTGCAGCAAAAGTGCAAAAACACAGACAAATGTGTCTTAAAATGATTTCTTTAACTGAAATCTACAGTGTAATTTCAAGCCTACAAAAAGTTTTCAGGAAATAGTGCAAGACTTACACAAAGATGCTTGCACATCCTTATACAGAATCCATTTGTCACATTCACTGGAAAAAAAGTTGGGTTTATTCCTGTCCTTCATTCTTCTACTCCACTAAGGTTTTTCAGTTACTTTTTCGACTCTCCTCTCTGTTCTTCCCATGTAACAACTCTCAAACACAACCAATAAATGGATTAAATCACACAAGGTTTCACTGTATTTTTCACAGCTGAATAGTCCCTATCCATTCCAATCTCTAGGGATTTTAAGAGACTGCATATCACTGAAGTTAACAGGAGAGTTCACCCACCTGCACCTCTGCTTTCAGTCCGCTTTTGAAAGTCCTTCTTATAATCACAACTCTGAACTATCAAATGAATTACAGTTCAATAGATTTAACAATGCAAAAAATTATCTATTCCAACTCTAATTTAATTTTTCTCATTTGATAAAGTTGGCAATGAGAGGACTATTAAAGAGTTTCAGTTCCTTTACCACTAAGATCTCTAAATTCTGTACTAAATAGTTAAGGGAATTTCTGAATGAACCAGAAGGTGGCAATTTTTGGGTAATTCCACCAAGGGGGTTGGGGAGGAAATCACTGCTCTCACATTCTTCTTCTATTATTAAATGCAATACAAAGAGATTCCTATTAAAATAACTGAAGCCAATCACCACAAACTACAGTACTGGGAAAATTAAGCAGAATGAAAACCAATGCAGCAATACAAAAGAGATTAGTGACACACATCACAATTTCTCGCTAAAGAAAAAGGAGAAACAAATGTGTATTTAAAGCTCAGAAATTTAGAGCCAGGAATGAGAGGGGAAACACGACATAGAGAGGAAGCGGAAGGGAAGAGTAGGAAGAAACATGTATTTATTGTCTCAGGGTCTTAACTTCAGGGATTCCAGAAGGAAGAAAGAAGCAGCAAAGAAATTCCACTGCAGCTTCTTCTGACATGGATAGGTCTAATGCTGCCATTACCTGGCCATATGAATTTGACAAAAGATGTCAAGCTCTTGAAATGTGACAGCTAGAAAGCTGTAATTTAGCAAGGGTAGTTATTTTTGAGCACTTACTCAGGAAAAAGCTGAATTTAGCTCAGAGAAGAGCTAGCCACTGCCTCTGATTGTCCCAGAAAGTAACTGGCAATGTCAAAATATTCATATAGGGACTTTTAAAGCTTTAAAATCTAAAGACACAAGCAGGAAAATAATGTTTGTACTTTTTCTGACCAGCCTAATTATAACTTTCAGCCCCAAAGCAACTTTCAGTATAAACTGAACTCAAAGCTTAAATCCCCTTTTCCTTCTACCCAACCTATCATCTAACTTGTCATCTCCTCTCAGACCCTACTAAGACTGGAAATCTCATTTTCAAGACTAATTCTCTTTCTTACTGTTATCTGATAACAACCCTCAGGATTGCAAATTTAATCATGATAATAGCAGAAAATACTGACAAGTGAATGTGAATGCTTTAAGTGTTTACACCATCAGTAATACTTGGTGCTTACTTACACAGTGGTAGTAGTGGGGAGCTCATCAGAGGAAGGCAAAAGAGCTTCATGTCACAGCTGAGATTACAACCATCCTCTGCAAACTTCAGGTAGATAAACGCAGGGAGATTGCAAAAACTAAGAATTTTCAGCAATTAAGATAATTTAACATGGATAACGACACATTTAAGAAAAACCTTCCCCATTCAAAATTAGCCTGGCTTTCTTCTGGTATGGCTTAATTCAGTTTGGAATTAAATCAGGAAAAATTCTGTTGATCACTAAACAAACCTGTCCCAAAACAGCCGGGATATCTACAGCATGTAATGGAGAGGAATGCACAGACCTCCAAAACTCAGAAACCCCCTTGATGGAGTGCTCTCTCTACTGAACTCTGCAAGCAAAAACACAGAGAGGGTACTAAAGAGTATTACTAGTCCAGCTTTTGAAGCTGGAAAGACTACAGTGTGGAACTCAATTATCTAATGGAGAATCTAAACCCCAGTCTTTTGCACAGCTAGAAAGGAAAACCTGGTCTGCAGAATGGTCAGTGAATACGACTTGCACTCCGGGAATAAAGACATTTCCTATTTTGTCATGTCAGAAAGGGACTGCAAATTTCCTTCTATAAAGAAAAGCGTCCATGGAACAATGCAAGTGGCCTTGTTGCAGTCCCTTGGTTATTTGCAGTGAAGAGGAGATACAAAGAACAGGAAAAAGTTTACTTTTAATATAAGGTATCTCCAGAGACAATATGAAGTGATTTATTACTAACGACAACTTTGCTTTTTAGAGGCTAAAATATTTTCATTATTTCAAAAAATTAAAAAGACATATTAAGTTCCCAGTAAACAGAAGTAGGAACTTAGACACACTGGTTAAGATTTTGTACTTTACACTGCTCAGTTTCCTCTCCCTACTGCAATTATCTGT
This sequence comes from Pterocles gutturalis, assembly GCF_000699245.1. Lineage (NCBI taxonomy): Eukaryota > Metazoa > Chordata > Aves > Pterocliformes > Pteroclidae > Pterocles > Pterocles gutturalis. The sequence goes on from NW_010146575.1 coordinate 26,792, forward strand.
TTACACAGGAAATAACATGCAAGCTTAGCCAGAAGATTTATAAGAACAATGACTACACAAGGTAATGCCACATGATTTTTAAAGGTTTTTTTTTTAAAAAAAAAGACTTTCTGAAGACATGATTCTGATGGCTCCATGACAGGAGAATACAGAATTACTAAATCCAAACCAGACTTAGACTATTTCCAGCAGCTGTACTGTAAGATTTTCATTAAGTGAGATGTTTTTGTTGGTGGCTATGTTCTATAGCACACTCAAACTGGCAGCATAAGTGTCACTGCACTCAGGTGATTAATTTAATACTGAAGGTCCCTTAGGCATGGCATTCTGATATGACAACTTAGTGGCTACTGCCTTTAAAATCTGTACCACTTCACGTGTGGCCATTTACTGCAAGTGTCCCCAATATATTACCCTCAGCAGTCTCCAATGTGAGATGCCTCATGCTTAAAATCTCCTCTGAGGTACCAAAGATTCCTGTTAGACTACCATTATTTACCTGCCAAAAGAAAGTAATGTTAAGGCAGTGCAACCATTAAGGATGCTACTTTTCTGCTATTTGAGAGCTTTGATGTGACAACTTTAACTTTCATTTAACAGCTTCTTGCATCCAGCGTCATCCTGCCCAACCTTCAGATGATATACGAGAGCTTTGATGTGACAACTTGAACTTTCATTTAACAGCTTCTTGCATCCAACGTCATCCTGCCCAACCTTCAGATGATATAGCAGTGCCTTTGTGGCGACGCAGCTGAAATAATGAGTGTCATTTCAAGCGTTAACTGAAAGGAAATGCAGCCTGTAGTTAAAAAACAAAGGATATTGCTTAGTTAAGTCCTTTTTTATAAGTTTTTGCTACTTGGCAGTTCTTTAACATTTTAAGTTTTCCATACAGTTTGTATTTTTGTATTTTTACAAGGCAAAACAATGATGGTAAAGAACTGCCAATTTCCGCTGACTTTAGTGCCTGGGCATGGCTCAAGCTAATTTCAGTTCATCTCAAATCCAAAAAACTATTTGCATTTTCTTCTGTAATTGTAGACCAGCAGACAGGCAAATTAAACAGTATTTTAAAAGTAACAGATCTCAGGAGAGGAGAGATTAACACAATAGCATTTATTAAGCTGGCAAAATGCCATTTACCTACTTTGACCTTGACTTTATATAACCTTCTTGTTTTAAATAAAGATCAAAACCTTAGGATGTTCAGTTTCACCACCACTTCACAAAGTGTTCACAAGTTCTCTACCATAGCTAACCTTAAATGTATTTATACAGAGGGGTCATTAAAAAAACCCCCTCAACTGTTTCAAAGTAAGTGGAATATAACTGCTGCTGAAATAGCCTCTGACCATGTCTATTCTTACACAGACGTCACCACTTAGAAGTCCCTTCTAAAGACTGATGTTCCTTCATTTAGTTCATTAATCCTGAATCTCTGAAAGCTGCTGCCAGTTGTTAGTGGCTAAGCCAGTGCATAGATTTGGAACACACAGACGCAAGATCACTTTCAGATATCCCACAAGTAAATCTCTCACTAGGAACTGAGAATGAAAGAAAATACATTGTTTTAATGGCATGAGAAGAGTTAAATAAAGAAGAGTGGTAATCAGACACAGGCCCCCATAATAAAGACAAAATGCTCAACAGCCTATATTGCTGCAGACTTTTCTGCCAGAATTACACGTGATAACACAGAACAAGGTGCAGATCTGTATTTTCGCTGCTCCCCATACTTTAAACACTGGAAAATAAGTACTGTAAGTGTCCTTTACACTTCCTTATAACATTTCCTTCCTGTGCCATTTCTTTTTCCATCTGACCACTCATTGCAGCGTTCCTTTTATCCACGCACTAGTTCAAAGCTCTGGGCAGTCAACTGGGATTATAGAATTGAGGTCTCAGCACCCAAGCTCCCCAAAGGAAGAAACCAAACTGGCTTCAAGCACACACTTTCACATGTTTGTGGCAGAATGATTGCTTGTATTTATATATCCTATCCAAATAATTCTTCAATAAGTATGCCTCCTCTGCGGTCATCCTCCTGCCAGCTGTATTTCATACTGGCTTCCTACAACTTCCTAAAATCCTGCAGGTATTTAAAAAACACATTTAATACACATCCCCACAGTGTAAATAATGAGATTTAAGTCTCAAAAAAACCCTCTCCAGAGATTCTGAAATCATGCTGAAAGTTATCAAGCTGATGCTTACTACATGTTTCCCTATTGGCTCTGTTTCCTCAAAGAATTGTGCTTTCAAACATCGAGGGGCTAAAACTTCTCTGAAGAAATCTATGCAAGGTAAATGTCTGCTCCAGTCATTTAATATCTGCTAGACTTCTCTATGTTAATTCTCAGACTGCCTTTTTTTGAAGTGAAATTTCAACAAAAATCATTCTAATCTCCTCTCTGAAACAAGGCAATATTTATTTATTTTCACTAAGTTTCTTTTCATAAAGACTGGTTAATTTACCCAACATCTCGAGTTATTTGCTGAGAGATCAGGAAGATCTCCTCTTCGGTATCCTATAGTGGTCATGCCACGTCTGCCAGAGATCAGAAAGATCTCCTCTTCAGTATCCTATAGTGGTCATGCCACGTCTGCCACAACATAAGCAAGGGGACTGCTCCGTTTCAAGTGATATCCCTGGTTTTCCTAGAGGCAGAAAATTCACAGTTTCCAAGAAGTCTTGAGAGAATGAAGAGAGACTAGTAAACTTGGGCTAGAAAGGAAAAGCATTTGCCAACAAGATCTCTTTCCCAGAAAAGGCCAAAGGAACACTTTGCAAAGCCAGTTCATAACTCCTATGCGAGACACTGCTTCCATCTGGGTCTGAACCGTCCCCTACACAAATCCAGGTTCAGTCGCTGCCTAGTGAGGAATTACCAACAGTCAGCAAGTCGCACAAAAGTCCTGTTTCCCAAAAACAACCTTTCATTAAGGTTTATACATTGATAAAATTCCCACTTGCACAAACCTTACCACACATGGCTCAAAGTGTGACTCCATGTCCTTATCGAACCCTGGAGTAGAGAGAAGTCACTCTGCTTGGGGAGGGTTGTTTCAGTCTCCAATAACTCACTAAATTAATCCTAACTAGCCCGAGTTATTGGCAAGCCTTCTGCCCTATCAAAGATACATTTACTCAGATATGCCGCTGCAAAAATTGCTTCCTGCTGTGGCAGTTTATGACATTTGCCTTGTAGAACAGCAGCACGAAGAAAGGACGCTTGCACCATAAAGACACAAGGCTAATAAAGTAAATTCCTGAATTTTGAGCCAGCCTCTTAAAAACACTCACTGGGTACATGTACAATCACACTCCATAATTATTCTAATTTGCACAATTAAGAGCTGAATAAACACCATAAATTTAAATTAAAAACCCCAGGCACAAGCTGGTGCTGCTACGGGAATATTTTAAAATCCAAAATATACAACACTGCTGATGACAACTTCTGTAACCACTGCAACATGAGAGCACCTTACTGAAATCCACCCAGGTACTTGCCACCAAATCAAAAGAATAAAAATAAACCAATAACATTGTTTCTCCTACAGCTTATTATCATTGTTTTCTTCTCAATAACATCTTTTGATACAGTCACAACTGACACAATAGTCTATTTACTCCCGAGATGCCCGTCTCTTCCGAGCTCCCCACTCCCCCCAGGATCTCTCAAATTAAAAGCCATCCTACTTATATGGACTGCTGCTCCTATTTATCCAAGCTAAGGCAGAAATCCGGCAGCAGGCTGAGGAACAGGCTTTAAAAGTGACCATGCCCCATAACTAGTGCATTCCTCTGGACAACCACCTTCTCCACGGACAAAAGTTCTGGGATTTCCAGGTACCCATCTCACACTGGAAATGGAAGAGGAAAACACCAACAATACCCAACAGGTCTCTGCCCGCTAGCACGTTTCTCCTCCTAGGCACCTAAACGAACCCTTTCTGATCAGTTATCTTTCCCATCAGGCAAGATATTTCTCATACTCACCACTCAATGCCTTTGTCTGCACTAGCACCTTCCTCACCAGGCTTGCCATACTGGAATTTTTACTCATGTTGTCTAAACCTGCTCAGGACCAAACCGGGTGGAAGAGTTAAAAAACACGCCTGCATCTAGTCCCTCTGTCTCCGCCAGCCCCTTGGCTTTTTCTACTAAGGCTGCACTGTGTCTGGATGAAGAAGGTTGAAAACACACACACGTGCACGCACACGCACAGGAAGCTTGGAACCAAATCAGTATTAAACGTACCGACTTCCTTCTTCATGCTCCAGTATCTCTGCTGTAAACAAGCACTGCATATTAGCTAAGTGAAGCCGAAAAGTCCAGCAGAGAAGGACAAAAGAAGGGAGTGGCTCCAGCAAGGAATAACTATTTTAAATACACAAACATCTTCCCATCAGATTAAAACTGGCTTTTAAATTAGGCAAATTCTGAAGCCATTGTTGCGACAGAATAACTCAAGACAAACAGGAGACGCTGCTTCCTCCTCTGGAGAGACCTCCTGAATTTCCAGTACGAAGCATCCCATAAGCTTTCCAAGTGCCTGGACGAAAGGCTCAAGAAGTGTTTGTGTTGCTCCAGGGACAGAAGCCAAAGAAGAGGGAGGCAGATGCAGAAACAACCCCAGAAGAGGCACCACCAGCTACAGCTACTGCACCTTGCACTGTAGGTGCCATGAACAAGAAGGGAAAGGTTGCTTAGCTCGTGTCTGCATGAGACAATGTGGCCGGGGCTATCCGCCCTGCCCCACAAGCCAGCCACCAGCTCTTGGGAACAAGGCCAGCCTGGCAGGAGTGCGTGTGCCTGCAGGGATTAGGCCGGAGTCAACCATATCCTCTCCGACGGTGTTTCCTAAACAGCCCACTTGTGTTTTGAGAGATCTCTGCCTCATCCCACACAGCTTCAGGCTCCTTTAGTCTTCAACAGGTTTTCTCCACCATTTTGAGGCATTTAACTCACAGCAGCTCCACCTCTGAGCAAACTGGAGAACACACCACTAGCGTGTATCAGACGTGCCACCAAACCCTTCTGCACAGACCTGGAGGGCTCTAACGTTTGCCCCACCGCTGGCAACAAGCGTTCTCCTGATGGATAAAAGAGCAGGCAGGTCAAGCTCTCCTGACCCAAAATGCTTCAAAGGAAGATGACAATGACTTTTGACCACTCCACTGGATCTCCAGCAGGCCAACACGCTTTGCAGGCAAGATGAGCAAGGGCAAGCAGAGCCCACAAGAGAGCCGGCAGCAGCTGCTTCTGCCTTCACCGATGCCCTGCTGCAGACTGTGCCAAGCTGGGTGGCTCTGAAGAGCACCCTACCTGGTCTGCGGAAGGAGCAAGCCAGACACAGACCACTGCCTGTCCTCTCCTGTTGCAGCAGCAGCAGCCCTCCAGACCTGCAAGCCTACAAGTTTCCCTTCCATCGGGGAAGCCTGCTGCATCCAAGCATCCTTTTTAGAGGAGAAAAGGTAGGATGGATAGGGCAGCTTTGGTCCATCACCGAGGATCAGCCAAACAGTGACCATCCTCACCCTTGGCTGGGACACGGCTGTAGCAGCCTTTCCACTCACACCAGCTCGGCTGCTGGGAATGGCAATCTGGTGGACTTCTCCCCAGCTGCCTATGGCAGGAAAGTCTGAGGTGCATGTGGCTTCACAGCACTAGAAACTTTTCCTTGTCTCTGAAAGTATACCAAAGTTATAACACTTCTTGGTCTGGGATCTTCAGCAGCCAGGATCTTTACTGATAACAGTAAGAAAATAGTGCCTGACCACTGTGTGGTTTCTCAAACAAAGTCAGAGAGCGGCCAGCACAAAAGGCTGAGTGAAGAGAAGCTGGCAGCTTCGCAATACTTAGCCCCAAGACGATAAGAAGTGCCTGTCTGAAAAAGCTGCCTTCTTATGCCTTTTCAGACAGATGAATGTTATTTATTTTTCTATCAAAGACCACTTATCTCATAAAAGAGCTTTATTATATCTAAGCTGAAACACTGAAGGATCTGCAACTATTCGACAAACGTCCTTTTTATCACCGCCTTGCAAAGTTGGCTACTAAAAGATCCCCCAGTTTTTTCTTACTCTCTTAATACAGCAACAGAAGATTCCACAGCCCACCTCTTCCATTCCTCTTTCCACTCTGTCTTTGAAGACAAACCAAATTCTCATAAAAGTACAGTAAAATTAAATTGCTACTATCCCTTAAGGAACAGAACTGAGATCAAGGGGTTGGGGTCAAAAAAAGAGATAGAGCTGCTCTTAAAATCAGAGACTTTGCATGAATCTTCCCAGGGTACATGGGACAAGTTTCGTAACAACCCTCCATATAAGAGACAGAAGTCCAACTACAGAGAAGCAGGGGAACACAAGGCAAGCAGTGTGCAAGCCCATCGGTCTTTTGTTAAAGGGCTTCTTTTCCTTGTTCCATCATCCAAGCTTAAAAAGCAACACTTCATTATGGAAGAACTGGAACAGTTTCAAACCTTCATTTCCATTTAACCATAAAAAACATGCTAGCACGCAACAGTTTGACTGAGAAAGCATCCCTCCGTGCTTGCACCCCTTGGCCTGACCAGCAACAGCCATCCTGTGTGCTAGAGCTGGCCCACGCCCTGCCAGAAGTCTTCATCCAGACCTTCACTCACCTCTTCTCACCTTCACCTGTCTTCTTTCCTGACAGCTCCTGAAATACTAGGCAGGGAATTGGTCATGCAAGGTATTATTCCTGCAAACACTTCCCTGCTAATCTTTCTTCCCTGTGACCAATCTCTGACATGATGATTCAAAAAAAACCCTCCAAAAAACCCATTAACCATCTCCAACAACAAAATGTGAGTGCACATCAATCGGACTTAATACTGCCTGGCCACACAGACACATACCGCACCACAGGACTGTGCCTGGATACATACGTCCACACACGTGCACACATCCAGGGACAGTGCAGGACCATTCCAAATCTCTTGGGTAGCCCTTGAGAGGTCAGGAAGCTCACTCTGGGACCAGCACCAACACCATGAAAGTCCCTTTTGGGAAACAGATCTGTATACAAGATAATATGAGGTTCATGTGGCGCAATATGCCAGCTAACTGCCTTCATACAAGTGTTTATGCGCACATCTACCAAAAGACATCCAGAATTTCATTGTTCAAGTGTAATGAAATCACTGCTACAGTACCAAACACAAATCATTTCTTTAATACGCGTCAGCCGAAGAAGGCTTCACATTAACGCCCTCGTCCCTGCCAAGTACTCAAACAATTACTGCATGCATATTAACAGGGGTTCCTCCGCAGGATGATGCGATTATCACAGGGAATCTCAGGAGACGCTGCAAGACTCTGCACAATGCCTCAAATTTGGATCAATTTAAAGAGAAATTACTTCAGCCAGGAGAGGCTCCTCAGCCTGGTGATGGGGGGGGTTCCACATAATAAAAATAATAAGCCCCAGGATGAGATCGCTTGGGAGTGAGGCAGAGAAAACATTGCTGCTTCCACCAGCTGCACTCTGAGGAGTCACAGCTCTTCGTGTTTTCAGAAAGGGAAAAAATAAGATAGCAGCTCTGCTGTTTTTCACACCCCATAAGAAGAAAAATTGTCTTCAATGTGGTATCTATTTAAGGTCACATAAAAAGAGGAGTCTGGTCAGTTAACAGCTTGAAGAGGTTATCTAGGATAAACAACACCCTTCTCCCCGTTCCCATCTCTGTATGTTACAAAGAGCGGCACGCAGGCTTCAAACCAACAAAACCATGTTCAAACTCTTCCACTCCCACTGATTTTCAACCCCACTTCCACAGTATTGGGGGCTTTCCCCTGTTACACACCAAGATTAATGATATATTTTATACCTCTGTGGTGAAAGCCCCTTACAGCTCCTCACCTGGTTCCAGAAACGCAAGTTTCCTGAGCTGAGCCTGCCCAGGTTTTTGGCTCTTTCGGCATCTAGGACTTTCAAAAGATCTTCCAAGGTTTAATGCTTTAGTCTGATTAAAACTGGGCATCTCCCTTTTGCCGTGTGGATTACACAAAGAGGTAGTAAAAGCTTGTTCCTAGCAAAAACATAAGATCAACCATATTTTTAATATTACATATAAAACCAGTACTTAGCATTTTTGCTTCTATTACAAATAGACTCAAAACCAGATAAACTATAGCTTTGGGTACCTCGGATCCTGGGATATATTTTAACTTTGAGATCTCATATATTGACGATACGCAATTGTGCATCAAGACATACAGAGGGTGTTGTAATTTCAGGTCACATTTGTACACAGCATCCACGAGCACCTCCAACTTTACAAGCTTTACCAAAAAGGAAGGACATCCTCTCCCCACCCTTGAATACCCCTCCTTCTACAGACTCTTAAAAAAAAAAAAGTAGTTGACACCCAGCACAGTGACCTGATGTTTTCCATGCATTTGCCCTCCGATAAGCACACAAATGCCTGCTGCTGGGCGTTTTCCCTGTTAACCTTCCTGACCAACACCATTAATGCTCAGAAGAAAACGGAACCTAATGCAGTAGGTAATGATACTAAATATAAGCAACGAGCTAAATCACTTTGTTTCTCAGGCGTTCAACTTCACAAGTTGTTTCAGAAGTTCAAAAACACAGTCCCTAGAACAGCTGATCATTTCTCAAGTATTTTTTTTTTAAGTGAAATGTATTCTTAGAAATTGAATTATTACGGAACTCTGTGAAATAGACGCTGTTCAGGCAATTCTTTATAAATAACCATTACTATGAAAAAACATCATCACCAGTGACCACCCAAAAACAATTATTACAACTGGCATAAGAGAAAGGAAATACAGAAAAAAGCATGCAGGGCAGGGATTATCCAGGAGACTGCTGTGATTCCTTTCAAAGAGCTCCTGCCCTGGATTTGGCAACGAAGCCATGGGATCATAGCATGCACTGTTCTGGCAAGAGAGATTTAAATGGGCTTGGATGGCCACAGCCAGGCACAAAGCTGAGCATGCAATGTGGGATGCCGCTCCCCAACTCCAGCAGAAGGACAGGAAAAGTCCAAAGTGTTCAACCACCCTTGAAAGCAAAGTCTCAAGGCTGGCAAAGCAACAGAAAACCAGCAGGAGATGTTTCCCGCTATGCAAAGGACAGTGGGAGGCTGCTTTTGAAACAGAAAAATACACACTTTTTAAAAAGAAGAGATTAAATATCTAACGGACAAGTCAATGGAGGAAATCACTGATGCATTAATAGCTTTGATCATTCTCAAAGTATTTACACAGTCTGCAAAGTCTTTATTAAAAAAAAAAAAACCACAGAAAAAAAGATCTGCTGAATTACTTGTGAATACAATTTTTTTTATGTTCATTTTTTAAAAAGTTTATTTTTACAGATATTCACCAATTCCCTACCACCCACCCTTGCAAATTGCGTCCAATCTGGAAAAAGTTTTCTAACTGAAAAATTCAACTTTTTCAGCCTCTTCAATACCACATCTCTCTGCATACTTACTAGGAATCAAGATAGTCAGTGAAAAGAGCACTGCTACTACATGGGAGACCACTATAAAAACTTCAGAGACAGTCTTTATTTGGGAGCAGAAGTACATTTTCTACATCTAAATGCCAATAGCAGCTCTGCATCTCTGCTTTGCTTTAGTAAAATTCAAAACACAGGGACATTATCAGTAACGGCAGAGATTATTAATGCTGCTGTGACTGACAAAACAATAATGCTTTACAAGACATCTATAAGCAAGAGGGGGTGGGGGGGGAGGAGAACCATATATACTTCCAGAAATGTGCTGATATAATGGCATTATTGTCTTCCTGAATTCAAGATGTCAAAACCAAGTGTCTCTAATAACTTTTGATAGGACAAAAAAACACTGTAAAAAAAGTTGCAAATATGGAGCCACCCTTTTCTGCGTGCAGCATGAACTCTTTAAAATAGAACCCATTATTTTAATCTACATTTTACTGTCTACAAAATCCAACTTTCCACTAGCAGCTCATCAAGTTCTCATTACAGGGCTGAGGCTCATCCTCCCCCCAACAATCAAGTTCCTCATGGCTGTGGAGGTCTGAATGTGTGTGGTACAGCCCTCACTAAGGTTTCCAAGAGCTGCCTTGTCTCCATTTTTATCAAACCCCACGGTTCTTCCCCCAAACAGGTCTCCCCTTCTTCCCCAGCAGCCTACCTCCTCTACAAGAAGTCCCCTTCTCCCTGCAGCTTCTCTTACCCATGCTTGCACACTTCATAGCAGAAAAGAGAAGAAAGAGAAAAAGAAAAAAAAAAAAATAGAGGGCAGGGCAGGAAGACGAGGCCAGGTCCTCTGACAGAGGGATGTGGAGGTCAAGTACAGCAAGTCTGGAATAGGAGATCTCATGCCAGTCCTTAGAGACGCAGTTGCTGGGATCTTCAGGGCAACCTCAGCAGCTACAGGTGTTCATACAAGAAAATAGGCAGCCTGCTACTGCGATCAAGTGCCCGTTCTGCCTCCACACAAAGCCTGCAAGGATAAGGCAGAAAACTTCCCCCAAAATATAAGCTTTCACTATGACAGGGGCTTCTCACCTCTACCACAATGTCCTTGATGAACACAGTAGCCTTGCTGAAGTTGATCCAGTATTTTAAGTTGTACTAAATAAAAAGTCTAAAAAGAGGAGTGAGGTTCTAAATTTTGCCAATGGAAGAATGTGCAGATTGTTCTCTCCCACTGCCCTCCCTCCCCTGGGAGACAGATAATTTTCTGCATAAAGGTGCAAGGAAAGATGTTCTAAAGATTGCTTCTGAGTTGGAATTTGAGCTAGATCAAAAAAAAAAAAAAAAAAAAAGACAAGAAGCTAAATTCAGAAGATAGAAAATCTGAAACGAAAGATGCAAAAGAACTGCAACATTATGCCATTGCCAGTCAAGCGGGAAAGCCTTTGTGGCCAACACAGCCGTGTGTGCCAGCCTGGCAGATCGCAGCAGCAAGGAGTTTTCAGCAGCCTAATCGCCTCTGTTAACTGTTGAGTGAACAACTCAGAATCCAGACAAACAGGAAATTTATTGGAAACCGAGCAAGAAACAACCAGTGGTTCATTCTGCAGGTTAAGGTGCTTTTAAATGAAATGAATAATAAAGAGATTACAGCTTCCTAATCAAACCACATATCTGAAAGTAAGGAAGGGGGAAATCAGGGAGACTGAAGATGGGAAGCGAGAAAAAGATCAGGTATCTACAACAGATTAAATGGGGAAAAAAAACAGAAGAAATGTGCACTTAGGTTTTGTCTTTACATACTCTCCTGGTCCTCACGCAGGACTTTTCAGCTCTTAGCGCAGTGTAAACAGAAAAACATAAGCTGGGAATGGACATGGCATCTCTCTAGAAAAATAATTTGGGGGCACATATAGGAGACAGAAGTGTATTTCTATAACCCCACGTTCAGCACAGGGAGGAAATGCTGTTTGCACCTGCAGAACATCCATCTTCCTTCTGATCACTGTTGCCACAGGACTGTTCCCACTTCTTGCCGCATGCTCTGCTGGGAGACGATTTTGCTGTCAGCATCAGTGCAAAGAAAAACACATCAGACCTCTCCTTACCCTGCATCCCTCGTTTCAGAGGAGGATCTCCAACCAAAGGATGATAAAGACAAAAGACCAAATGCCTCCTCACATACTTTACTTATTGGTGCTCTGCATTAAGAGTACGTAGTTCGCTGGTATGCTAATAAATCAGTTATTTGTGAACCCTTTGTGAGGTGCACGACCACCCCTGCCCTGTCTGAAGTGCTTCTTCCGGGCACAAGAGTGGGTGGCAAAGCCAACTGGACAAGGCTGTTGGGCAGGCTGGCAAGCCTCCCTGGAGCAGGAGCGTGGCAAGCAGTTGCTGCAAAGGAGATGGGCAAGTAGGAGCTTGTCCAGTTTCCAGTGTTGCCTCCAGCGAAAAGAAGGTCCACAAAGGCAGGGTGAGCCAGCATGCTAGAAACTTGGGAGAGCTGCAGTTGATGTGATGATCCTATGGGCCTTCAACTCCAAATAGCCACAAAGAAGAAAAAAAGCATGCAAGACAAAACAAGAAAATAATAAAGGAAAAAAATCCCAGTGAGCCTGCTCTCATCATCAGCAAGTATTCCAAATCCTGGTGAGGTGCCGAAACAGCTACCTGAACTAGGTCCTCCTGCCCTCAGAACCCAATGGAGCCCTAAGGCAGCCTGGAAACTGATCTAGAACCATAAAGTGATCTAGAACACAATCTAGAACCATAAAAGCCATCTAGAACCATAAAGGAGCTAGACCATGACCTAGAACCACCTCCCTGCCAAAACCCCAGCTCCAGAATTCATACCTGCTCTAACTGCACCAGCACCACCCCAGCTCTACAAACACCTGACTGCAAAGGACACACTGCCTGTCAAAGGCCCTGAGAAGGGAAGGCCTTGGGATGTCTCAAACATCTGGGCATAAAAAGGCAGTAGGCAATAATCCTATTCCTTGCTGATAAGAAGCAGCCAAGAACACACCAAAGGCTTTGTTCCCCTCACTAACCCACGACAAACTTAACTTGCTTAACAGGGTCATCGCCCCCAGCTCGAAGGTGTCAACAAGGTGTTCAAGTAACGTGTAGATGTGGTATTTCGGGACATGACTTAGTGGGTTAGGTGGTGTCGGGTTGATGGTTGGACTTGATGATCCTTGAGGTCTTTTCCAACCTTAATGATTCTATGATAGGACATTGCCAAGTTCAAATAACTAAACAGTGCTATTACTGTGTTAGTAAACTACCTCACCTTTATATATATATATTAAAAAAAAAAAAAAGCATGCAGTTACAAAAGTAACTGATAGAAATCGGAGCTTTGTCTACTCTGCAAGTTAGAAGAGACTCAAAGGTATCCATCTCCCTCATTCTCAGTCACCCCCAGTCATGTCAAACTTAGTCACTTGCAACTTTATTGATAATTCTTGAAGTCTGGAATAGGTTTATTGCAGGTGTCAATATCTTAAAGATTCATAGCTGCATCCTGCTTTTAACATAAAGGTTTCCTTTATGAAGGTCAGCCAACCACAACAACCATTTTCAAAAAAAACTTGCTCAACAGATGACAATTTGTCTCCCTCTCACCTGTTTAATATACTAAGAACCATGAGAACGATTATAAAATCCTCCATTAAGTCTTAAGGTTAAGTTCTAAAAATGCAAGAGGTACAAGCCCTTTTGCCTCCCCAGCTCCCACGCTTGTCACCTTTCCAGGCAATTGAGACAGCTCACAGCACCGAGAAGCTTGCCTCCTCCAAAAGGAGAGACTCCTGTTCTCCATGCACCCCACCAGCTAACTCAAGTTGCTCCTCAGACCTGGAGCATCCTTCCATCCCCAAACCTCCAATACAAGGGACCACTGAGCTCCAGAGACAATGTAAGAGGGGGAAAAATTCTGGTGGTAGAGAGCTGTGATGTTGATTTAGGTGTATTATGAAACCTTCCCAGCACACAATAACCAGAACCATGATCATGATGTCGTCCCCAAAAGGGACCATGCATTTGTGGGAGAGGATAGTGCAGAGCCACCCCCCACCTGGAGCAATCCTCACAGGGGAAATTTGGCTGCTTGGGTCCTCCTCCAGGACAGCAGAAGAAACCGGCCCGTCTCTGCCTTTCTCCTCCTGGGATCTCCGTCTTCGCCCACCACAGTCCAGACATATTTAATTGCTGTGACTACATACAAGATTGCACGCTTTTGCAGCTGCCAGAAACCCACTCTTAATCCCTAAACTTGAGCATACTCATAAAGAAAACAGAAGAGTTCAGAACCACACGAGAATCTTGTAATTTGCTCTCTGAAATAACCCTAAAAGCCCACGGCAATCCATGTGCAAAGGAATGTGTTTTTCCTCACAAAACCTCAAACGAGCATTTTGGTTGCATGTCATCATGGGAATCAAAACTGCCATTTGAGAAAAATCACGGATTTATATATTGGCTGTGTGAAAGTCCCAATGTGTAGTTTAATGAAGCAACTGTTTTTCCTTTTAGTGGAACAGAAAGGCAGTTCTTTTCAATTGTTTTGCAGAACTCTTCCTCATCTGCTTTCTCAAAGAGATCTTTACGTGAGCACACACACGCCTCTGCCATGGGGCAGGCACTTCTATTTTAGAGTAGGTGAGAGAAAAAAAGCTACAAGATATTGCAGCCCAAAAAAGCACATCACATCTTCACACCAGATTCCAGTTGTGTTACTAAATGAAAATCAGTGAATTTGCCCCTTCTATATGCTTGTAGTCCTGGGCTTTTGCTTGAACTACAGTTGGTGGCTACCTATCATGAAACAAACCCACCAACCTTTCTCTCTTTCCTCCTCTTCAAAAGTCTGTCTAGAGAGGGTGAAACCATGAAGCAGTGTTTATGAAAAAGATGTTCATTTTACTGAAGGAATTAAGAATATCTTCATGCACGAGGAACAGTTGGCTTGTTTATCAAAGCAGAGTTGACTTGACCGCTCATTGCTTTCTTGTGAGTGTACCTGTGAGTCAACAGTCGGCTGAAAACCTTCAGGGTGTAGCTGAGTGTTATGCCAAAGTTGCCCAAGTTTTTCGAAGAGGGGCTAAGTCAGACATTTGACAGGCTGTTGGACTGCAGCCAGCAGACACAACAGAGAGCCAAAAATTTATGTACGGAGAGAGAAGCCTTCCCTACAAGTGTAAAACAGCTCTGGGATACCATTTTCATGAAAGGCAAAAGGCACTTTGGACCCCCAAAGCATGGTTTCAAATGCTAATTCACCACTGATGTGTCAATAACCAATAATTTGTTAAAAAGTTTTATGTAAAAGGACTGTTTTAAGGGAGCGGGTCGCAGAGTGAATGAAAACCAAAATATCCTTGTGTATTTATTTCCTTGAATGAAATACAAACTCAGAGGCTGAGTGGGGGGACAGTAGAGATTGATCCCTTGGCACAGAGAGAACAGAAGGCTTGGCCTCTTAGTGGCAGCTGCTGAAAACCTTTCTAATTCTCCAATGGACTGAAAAAGAGCACAGGTAACAGACATCCCACGGAACATCATCATCAGAAGGACGCGAATTTTGGTAGAAACTCAGCAAGACTGCACATTGCTCCGCATGGGATAGTGACAAGGAAGGGAAGAATAGGGACAAAAGAGACAGGATGAGATATACCATGAACTACATAAGAAGGAAATGAGAGATGAGGAAGAAGAATAAAGGCAGATTGGTTGGTTTGGGGGTGGGGAAAGATGAAACGTAGGAAGTGGAATAAATGAAGCATATATAACAGTTTCTTTCCTATAAAGCCACATGGGACAAGATCATACAGGTATTTTTTACCTCAGCCAATAAGCACATATCCTCAGGCTAGTAAGTGCCAGGTATATTTTTCCGAGGATGTGAGGAAATAGTTGTATTAAAATTAAAAATAAAAGGGAATGCTCATTTAATCTGCTGTGCAATCTGAATCCCCACTTATAAGTGACAGGGGCTGGAGACAATGAGGAATTGCTAGATTACACAGTCCTCTGCAATGCAGTAAGCAACAGCTGAGGGGTAAAGTTGGAAAAACACCAACGGACTTGAGAATGCCAAATTAAGTTTGCTTGCACAGTTGCTGCTAATAAAAACCACGAATCCTTTCTCTTCGTCTCTGCACTGCCTCATTCATACCACTCTGTAATGCTGAAACAGAACTAAAATAATTTTTAAAAAGCCTCAGAAAAAAATCCTGTCCCCAACACCATCAGTCTTCCCTGCAGTCAAGTAAGCGGAGGGGCTGCAAAGCCAGGTACAGCTTCATGTAGGATCCTTCACCAAGGATTTCAGGTGAAGCCCATTCCCAACACAGGCAGGAATTAACTCGTTACTCCAAGTGCCAAAGACAGCACCACACACATCCCAGCAGGAGAGGCACTTCAGCTTACAGCAAAACGTGTAATTTCAAGCCAATGAAGTCATGACACAGAATCAGACAAGAAAATATTTTCCTACTATCTCATGGATAAACGGAACTTGCTAAAACTTATTAAAATGTCTGTTGGGAACCACAAAACAGTTTATTCTTTTTCTACAGCTGTAACCTCCTCACCAAGCATAAAGGGTTGTCCTGAGATTCAAAGAGAGCAAATGTAAAGTGATAATGCGCACTTGAGCTGCAGAAGCTACTCTGTCAGAGCTCAGTAATTACATGAACGAACTGATCTATTAACAGTGAGTCTAAATACAGCCCCCCAAGGGGCTACAACTCAATCAGTGGTATTTTGAAAGGAAACGTTGCTAATGCAAGGGAACTGCGACGGTAGAAGGGAAGACTAGCCATGTGGTTATCAGCAATGAGAAATTACCTATTTATGGAGTAATAAATTGTGCTATTTAAAAAAAAAACTATACTACAAAGAACCTCATTTCGCCCAGGCTGCACTTAGAAGTACATCAGTTAACTCTAATTTGCCTTTCTACAGCAGAGTAGTGATAGAAAATCTCAGCTTGCATCTAAATCGAAGTGTTTCCTGACTGTATTAGCAAAGTAAAAAAATCACAGTGCTGCACTTAACAGTTTCACTGTTGTGAAAATGACCGATTTCAGAAGGCAGCTTCTCCTGAGGTAAGGAAGATGTGTCAGTGAGTTACTCAGACCAACAGCCCTTTGACAGTTCAGCCTACCAGCCAATCCTCCTCCCCACAGGGAGAGTTACTACCAGAGTGCACTGTATTTTGTAGAGCAAACCAACCCGAAGAGCCCCCTAATAAAATTCTGTTGTAGCCTAAAAAAGTCATCCTTCAAAGGAACACAAGTCCCTGACTGCTTTCTTGTGTAAATGACACTGTAAAACAGATATTTACATTCTCAGGTCAAGCTTACCCAAATCAGTCACATAAAACATTTGCATATTTTCTACAACTTCTGATTAATTCATTTTTATCTAGGTCCTACACTTAAAAAGCTATGACTCTGGAGAACAGAAAATATTGGGGGAAATACTTAACTTTTCTAAAGAATATCACCATTTCTTCTTTTTATGAGTAGCCAGCATGTAGATGTCATCAAATCCACGCATGGCTATAAACACTCTAGGGCACAACATACCGATCTTTTACAAATAGCCGTCCTACTGCCATCCTGAACATGTTATGGATTGCTCTGTTTTTCTAACAGTGGTTAGAAAAAAGGAAATGCTTCTCCATTACTCACCTCTCCCCATTACAACAGGGAGAAAGAAAAAAAGCACCTATCAGGAGCTGCTGTATCTATATTACATGCAATTCAGCACACAGGAAAAGCCCTTTAAAAGGAAGAAAGATTATTTGCATGTAGCAGAGACCAAGAAGTCAAAGAGCAAACATGAGGAAGGCTGCACAGAGACATGACGCTGCATTCCTTGCAAATACTATCACTTTATTACCCCTCTCTTCAAGAAATTAGGCAAATCTGTGGCACTTGCGAAGAAGATGAAATAAAGGAAACAAGGATAAAGAAATGAAGGTGTGGCAAACAATAGTCAAAACCAAGATTACTCACAAAGACACTCTCATAAATAAACATGCTTTGTTGCTTGCTTCCTATTTTGCATCTTTCACATACCTCTTTGCTTATAGTTATGCATATGTTTGTTTTTTCTTTATTAAAAAAAAGAAAACTGCACACAGCTTGGACTGTGTCTATGAAAGTGTAATTTTGTACGAGCAGCTAACAGCCACCGGCCAACAGTCAGCAACTTTCAACACAGCTGGCATTAGGGATTCCACAGACTATGGCCCTTTTGTTACCAGAGCTGAAGGACATCAAATATTTCTCTCATTTGACTAGCACATGTTGCTCTAGCATACTTACATCTTACACAGTCTAAAGCTTTTAGTCTGAAACAGAGAGGCAGTTTAAATTTTAAATTTGTATTTTTTTTTCTTTCCAAAGGAAATGGAAGGATCAAAGTCTAGTCCACTGTGGTAAAAAGGCAAACAACCTGAAACGATTGCTCTGACAAGATGTTAACTATACAAAAATTTTTATCATCAGGTTTGTAGTGAAGTAAGATACTTGAATTATAAATAATTTTTTCCAGTCAACCATTTTTTATCAGATTTGCTCCCAAGGAAAACACAGATAAGCCAGAAAAGCCACACAAGAATACATTTGAAAGATCAGATATGAAAGGAGTAATGACAGTTCTTAAAGGGAAACCTTTCCATTTCCCATACTGAGAGAAACACCGATTGTAAATAAAACCAAAAGTTAAAAAAAAGAAAAATGTTGCTACACGCTGTCAAGTGTTCCTTTACACGAACTGACATCAGCAGGAGATGTGCTCATATACCCCAACACACCATGGAAGTAAGTGCTTGCAAAGGAAGAAGCTAGCGCTGCAGTCTGTATTTTCAGGGGGAAAAACCACCCTAAAATCACTTCCTTTCAAACACACACAGCCTCAACTAGTGTTTTGAGTAAATAAAATTACAAACACAAAGACCACTCCTTATATTATGGAGGATAACCATCTCCACACGTAGTTATTTGGCACAAGGAAGCCACAATCGTAAATTATGCTTTTATTATTCATGATTTTCCTTCTAGCTTTAGTTACGCTGCACCACCTTCCAGGGCTCTTTGGAAGATTCACGTTCCGAGATCCAAGGGACTATCTTACAGTCCATGAGGCTTTTCTCCCGCATAAGAGAAATCCTCAGGCTTTCAGCTAGTCATCCTTGTGCCAAGTCGAGCTATTTTCTTAGTACACAGCATCTCTACGAGATGAATGTACATAATATGCTTATACCAGATACACTTTAGATCCTATATGTGGGGAAAAATCCCAAAGCAGGACATGGGCATGCATGAGCACCCGGCCTACTAACCTTTCAAAACTACTGCCAGTTAAGAAATTATAATAAGAACAATTTTATTCAGCAAGGAAAATTAAATCAGGTATACAGGACACCTTTTTTTTTGCTATTTAGGCACTAAATCTAGACTGGGTTTAACATATAAGACTGAATCCTGCATGGCATTGTGTTCATAAAGTGCATAATGAAAATCCTGGCTTGAAAACTAAAAGCCAAATTTAAGACAGAGGTAAGTATGAGTGTAAAACGATGAGGATGAGGAAGAGAAAGGGATACGAATATTTCTCTGAGGCTAAATATCAAGGCAACTGCCTAGGGAGTTTCTGCTTCGGTGAAATCCCTCCTCAGTACAGAGGAACACTTCAAAGCTAAGCTACTACTCACTGAAATTTTTCAATAAAATTGGAACAGATAATTCAAAATGAGTTTCAAATTATAGAAATTGGCCCTGAAGGCTCCTTGCAGAATTACTTTATTTAGACAATCAACAAAACAGTAAGACTTGAGAAAAAGTCAAAAGAGCAGCACAAATATCCTACTTTAACAAAAACCCACAAAGCCCCACACTTTAGCCTTCAGAAATCATCTTTCTGCCTGCCACAAAACAATAGGACTCTGTTCTCTTTGTACTCCTGACATGTTTTATTTCAACCACCACACCCAGTTCTGGGAAGGGCACTATGATAGCCACTGATTCGTTTGCAAGATGGTGCAAGGTGAAGTCAAAGTTAACGATCCCATATCCTGTTTAGTTTTTTTTTTTAATTTCACACTAATAAACACAGAGACAAAATTCACTCAGACGTGTGCTAAAAGGGCAAAAGGGGTAAAAAGCTATCCTATACTAGCCACTGACTAAAAACCAAAAATAACACCAAAAAAAGAGCTCATGAATAGCGCTGGGCAGCTGCAGGCAAAAGAGACAGAGCAGAGTCCCTTGGGATCCGTGCACTCTCGGAATTAACAGGGCACATGGCAGCCCAGGGAAACAGCTTCCACCATGCAGGCTCACCACCACACCTCAGCCTTAACTGGCACAAGCTTCAAAGCAAGGAAAAACTCCTTCCTCCATACATTCAAGCCCCTGCCTTTGCAAAATCTACAATTGACATGTTCCCTACTGAAGAAGAGTTATAAGTCAAAAATCAGATTTTTTTCACATAGCTCTGACGCTTGTTGGGTATAATACCCTAAGCTTATTTTCGACAATGACCTAGATATGATAGACAAATTATACTGATGTAAATCCCGACTAAATCAGAATAAACCAGCGTATGCATTGGGGGGGGACTATAATATATCTAAGTTCTACATCACAAGGTACATCAGGTCCTTTACCTAGATCGAAGGCTGAAGAGGACAGGCAAATGCCTTTTAAAAAGTCTGCTGTATGTTATGATCACCAAGCTGTCCGCTCGGCTGGAACAATAAAAGGATTTCGGCCAAATGAACATTACTTCCTCCAGACCTTCTTTTAAAAATTAAACTCTGTGAAGACAACAACAGTCATGCTCAGAGCTAATTATAGCAGAAATGCTATAGTAGCTAAAATGCTAAAAAGAGGTAGTGGGAAAGGAAGGAAGGTAGATTAGAGAAACAAAAAAAAAAGAAAAACAGGGAATGGCAAACCTGTCATGTGTCTGTCACACTTTGCCTTCAGGCAACACTCCCAGCGAGATGGAAGGTAGGAAGCACACAAGGGCTACGGACAACGAAAGTCCCAAACCCTGAGAAACAGTTGAAGACAGACTGAAGCCAAATGCTGTGACATGCAAGAAACCAACAGAAGTCTGAGTAATGTGCAAATTGGGGGGGGGGTGGAAATCAAGGAAAACTTCTCACCCTGCTTTTTATTCCAGCTGAGAGCACCAGGGGAGAACTGGACAGAGGACAGGTACCAGGCCAGTTCATTTTAGGCTAAAGGAGAAATCTGGCCTCAGCAGCCCACTGAGCTTCTAATTGAGCAATAGAAGCAAGTGAATTATAAACCTGAAAAATCCCAAAGCCAGCGAGCCCTGTGAGGAGAAGGAGAGCATGCAGCCAGGCTCCCAAAGTCACTGGCATACAAAGCAGCTGAAGAAGAATGTCATTTTCATGCATAATCTGCACTTGCATTTTCTTCTCTTCTTTCTAACCCTGTGATCAAAGTATTAGCTGCTACTTTGACAGTACACATACTACACTTTCCTTCTGTTCCTAAACTTTGGCTGGTAAACAAAGTCAGACTACTCATTTCTTTGGAAATGGCAAAGCAATGAATGGAGTAAAATTCACAACACCCTTTGCCCAGGACTAAAACCGGGGTTAGTACCTTTCCTCCTAGCAGGACTGGCTGTGCCTCGGGAGGTATCTTTGGGAAACCACCTCCTCTCAGGATCAGCAAGTGTCAGAAGGGATGCAAGAGCAGTCCCTGGCTCACAAAGCTTCACGGCAGCTGCCTAATGCATGCACATGTGTGTGCCCACGTACAGCTCTGTCTCACTGTCCAGAGAAAAATATGAGAAGTCTGTAATTAATTAAGCTTTCCAATGAAGCAGAACATGAGCATAAACTCTGAATTACAACAGTGACCTACAATCTTCTCAAACCAACCTGAGGACCCAGCGCAGGCTGTGCTGTTCAGGATGACAGCGCTGGCCCATACCTGGAGGATGCGGAGGAACCCAGCAGTGTGAAATGACCCTGCAAATGACTAATGCCCAACTCCTCCCCAAAATAGCTATTTTTTCCTGCACATACAAGTGGCTGTGAATTAATAACTTCTCAATCCACACACACACTAATAACTGTCCTTATTTTAAAAATTCGTCACAGTTGCTACAAGCCAGCAACAAAGTAGATATAAAAGTATTGCAAAAATCACCATAACAAGAAAAATTGTCATCAGAAAAGATACTGGAAACCTGCAGAAAAGGTTTTGTGCTTATTCATGCTAGTTACACTGTAGGATGATTTTCCCCCTGATATGTGTAAAATCAGATTGTGAAATTGGAAAATAAAGTTTTACCATCTGTGAAACCAGCACAAACACCAAGGACTCTTTAATCTTTCCCAAGCTGAAATTAAGTTCAGCTCTGTGCTAGCTTGGTTAAAAAGCCAGCAGGTTTGGTTCATCAAGGATGCCTGATCAAATGGTGCAGAATTCAAACAAGTATGTGTCCCCAAGCTTAATCACATTATCATTTTATTCCCCACGAGGGAAAAACCAATGCTTAAGAAAACTGGGGCAAAGAAGTTGGGATAAGCATTTGATCACAAAAATAAAACTCAAAATGAAAACAGACATCTCAAATTAAGAAAAAAATCATTTATAAACATGTCTTTTTGAGAGGCAGAGCAGTGCTGGCTCTCCTCCGAGCCTGTAAGTCAACTCACTCTTTTGTTCCCTGCACTTTGTCTCAACCAGCAGGTGCAGCCAGGTGGACTGTTTGGTACAAGTTAATAATAAAATGCTGTTTATCTTTGCAAATACTAATATTCATCAATTCCTCCTGCAGATAAAACAATAAATGTTTGCTCCCACAGATGGAGGGAACATTATTTAAACCACGATACTATTCTAGTAAATCCGAGACAGATGGGCCAGGATTCAGGGACAACTGAAGTTGCTGTGTTTATGATAAGGGAATTAGAGTGACAGAAAGCCCCTTGCTGGGAAACACAGGGTCTGGTAGATTTGCATTTGCTTCATAAAGAAGGCAAATGCTCTATAAATACACTATTCAAGGTCAGTAAGCCAGAACAGTTTGGAGGTAGCAAGTCAATCCTAAAAGCAGGCACACAGATTTCCAGGTAATCGTTCTACAAAGCGCCTTTCACAGAGTCCAGCAGGTCCCCGCAAGCAAACCTGAAATAAGTTTTTGATGTACCTTGGTTATCTCTCAGCACCTAGAAACATTGAGTTTGGGGAGAAGGAGGAAAGTGGGAAAGGAAATACCCTAATCTCTCAGATCACAAGAAAGAGAGGAAAAAAGTATCCTAAATTAAAATTGAAAAATATTGTACTTTTGCATCCTAGTAGCAATACTGAGTGTTTGTGACTCACCTACACCAAGCAGACACAGAGCAATTAAAACTTCTCCATTTCATACAATCAAAACAGCGTTCATGGGAAGGCAGGATTAAAACATGTTGTATCTCTGTCTCTAACTTGACTCGTAGTTACTGTAGATAGCAAAGAAAGAGTCAAAGGTGTTAACAGAAAAGTGCCCCTGGTACCCTGTGACCAAGGAAGCAAAATTTATCCACTTCAGCAAATGCTGACAGAGCCATTACTCAGGCAAGGCTTCCGATAAGTCACTACTGGAGTCTTGAGCCTCAATAGTGAACTACTGCAGGGGTCCCTGCTCCTGGTTCATCTACCACGGCCCATAATACAGGTGGGGGCAGGACTTGGGGAAGAAAATTAAAAAAGGCAAGCTTGTGTACACTATTACTGCAGAGAGTAGATGCACACAGGCTGTATTAAGACAACATTATAAAACTGGCATTTTTCTAATGAGCCTGTGTATTTACTGATGCTATCTGAAAGAAGGATCAGATTAACAAGGCTGCAGGGCAAAAATGAAGACATGAAGGATACAATCATCTGTATATTAACTGAGGCAGCTGCTAAAAAACTTACTTCAAATGTTTAACTGGACAAGTAAAACTACGGTAAAATTTAACCCAAGTAATGAAGTTTACTGAACAGAGACTACAATTTTGGGCATAGCAGCAGATGCTGTGGATCTTGTTTCTATCACACTGTCACTCTGCTCTCTAATTATGTATCTTTCGAAAGAGACATCAGTGATGGGATGCTTACTGAACTTCTCACAGGGAATTTTATTCTCCCACTCAAGAAAAACCTTTGAGCATGATAACAAAGTAGTTCCTTTACACTCGGCCTATTTCTCACTTAAGCATCACCCTGCAAACTTCAGCCTGGTGGTAATAATAGCATGAGCATTACTAAAGGCTTATAGTTTGCAAGAGGAAAGACAACCCCCCCCCATTTTTTTTTTTGCAGGTAGATGTATTTGGAGTAAATGAGGAGGAAGCTGAGATGCTGAAAGCTGAAACTGATAATAAAAAAAAGCATGGAATTAATATGCATTGCATAGCTTAAAATAAGCAAAAAAATGTTGCTCCCTGATAGTCAATTTTCCAAGCCGCTTTTGTCTTCATTGGCCACTGATACTTCTCCACATCAGAAAAAAAAAAAAAAAATGGGACATCTCATTCCAACAGGAAATGAAGGTCAAAAACACTGAAAGCAACAACTTAATATTTGATACTGCGGAAAAAAAACCCAACATGTTATTATTGACATTCCAAATAGAGACTCTAAAGCACACTCCTCAGCTTCACACGAGAGCCACCGAAGCACATAACACCATCCAGAGGGTCGGGGTCAACCGGCAGCAGCTGTTCCTACAGCAATCGTTAGGAAACTGGGCAAGTTTAAAAAGCTGTAATAACTGTATGTATTTATGCCTTCACTGACTGTATATGACAAAATTACAGCTAAATAAAATGGAGAAACAATGACAGCTGAAGTTCAACAAAGCAATGTTCTAAACCTGCTTTCATCACATCTCCTGCATTAATTGTTGGTATGACATGCCAGAAGTAAGGGAGCTTCTTCGTATAATTATCATGTCTCCTACTGCTTTATCTTCGTCTTCCCCATAAATACTTAAAAAAAAAATCCCATACATTGCTCAGAACGCAAGTGCAAGCAGCATTTCATT
Source organism: Pterocles gutturalis (assembly GCF_000699245.1). Lineage (NCBI taxonomy): Eukaryota > Metazoa > Chordata > Aves > Pterocliformes > Pteroclidae > Pterocles > Pterocles gutturalis. Next base: position 51,345 of record NW_010146575.1, read on the forward strand.
TTAACAGCAAAACCTGTTTCTTCTGGTCTTATCAGTATTTTAATTAGAGGTGCTTTAAGCTCCTATCTCCCATCTTTACCGCTTGTATCCATGTTGATATTGAAACACTTTTAAAGTGTGTACCAGGTCACAGGCTTGCTATTTTTCTTCCTATTTTTCAAAAGTTTCTTAGAACTTAGAAACAATTTCTTCCTGTAGCAGTGAACCTGTTCCTCTTTGCATCAGACTGGAATTCCAAAGCCTTTTTGTTTACTTCCTCATTTGCACACAATCCTCCACCCCTCATTTTCAAAACAGTGCAGTTCTGGGAATACATAATTTCTTAACAAGCTGCCACTGAAAAGCCTCAAGATAGCAGAATTACTGTCACTTACCAGCAACCAAGTAGAAGCTTCAACAAAGAAAAAAAAAATCAAAGCGCATCTAGATTTTGCTGTCTACCCTCAGTACTAATGGATGCAATCACCGCAAAAATGTCATACGTTTTACCCATGCTTTATTTCAGTCACAGAGGTTTTGATAGGAGATTTCACCAATTTTTAAATCCTTCTTCTGCAGTTTTCTTAGGTCAGTAAATTTAGCTACTGCACTTAATGCATCTTATTTTTAAAAAAGGTGTGTGTCCAAGCCCAACAGCAGGCAACAAAAGGGGCAAATGAAGGATGGGAGGTGGGGGGAACTGAAGGTAGAAAAAGGATAGGTTAGAAATGTCAGTTTTACATACTAGAATTCATGATTGAAGCTAATATTTTGCTGGGAGATTTTAATTTCATTTCAAATGCTCATCTAGCCTTCCCTCCCAGCTTTCCATATCTCTAAAAGGAGTGCCACATCTCTTCTGCTTGCTGACAACGAGCCTGGCAGAGTGCTAGACACAAAAAAGACACTCGAGGCAAGATGACAAATATTCAAAGCTACTGAGGGGAAAGAAACTCAGGAAGCTGGAGTGTTGAAAGAGATGGGGTAATCATGGACAATGTACCGACCAGGAGATTGTTGTGGAAAACCAAGCCAGTAACCAAGACAAGTTTTGTATGCAGACGAAGGATCCCAGAGGATGTATGTAATGACCGTGCCTAGATCAGTACGATATTTTTTTGGACATTCCTAGGGAGTTGCTCACAAACCGTGAGAGTGAAGAAAAGGAATAGCAGAAAAGTGAGCTGCTGTAAGTTGTGTGACAACCTAAAACTTCACTAGCTTCTAAGAACTGGAAGTAATTTGGGTTCTCAGACAATCCCTAATCCCTACCAATTCCTGCATGTTAACAGCATCCTCCTCCTACTTTCTAGATTCCCACAACCTTTCAGTTACAGCAGTCAGCAAAACATGAGGCTTTACTTATTTGGTATGTTCATTATGTGCCTACAATAATAAAACCCCACAAGCGCAAGCCTTGTTTTTCGAGGTGTTGGATGCTAGCTACAGCAAGTTATTTTTCAGGCACTGGAAATATTTAAACAGAATGAGATGTGGTTTGGGGTTTTTTGGGGGCTTTGGGTTGTGGTTTTTTTTCCCATTTACTATCAAATAAAATTAGAAATAAAAAAGGAAGACTCAATATTGCCCAAGTATTTCATGGAAACATCCCAAATGCTAGGATAAACGCACAGAGAAAAAACTGCTGAAGCAGCATAACCTGGGACATTAAATTAAACTAGAAATACCTATAAGCATTCTTGTAAAGAGATCATGCATGGATGGTGGGGATAAAGGCTGCTATGAAAGACCACATAACTTACTGAAATACTCAGCTACTGAGAATATGAGGAAGGAAAGGATATTAAGATGCTTATTATGGTTATACATAGAAATTAATTTGAAAAAAACAGCTCCTACTACACAAGCCTTATAACGAGCTTATGGCTGAAACAGTGATGCGTTGTCAGATTAAGCATACTTTGCTTCCTTTGTATTTTATGACATGATGTAGCTACACGCTATTATTTTTTTTTCTTTAAAAGACATCTCTTTCAATATTCTATTACCAGAGAAATAGGGCTAAGAGACAGAAGTGTCAGCCTTTGAAAGTCAACAGGATTTAAAAATGAACTGAAGGGGAAAAATGTCCAGTTATCTGTTAATACTAGACATTTTTTTCAATAAAGTTAATGTCATTTTACAGTTCAGAACTTGCTAGCGTTGGGTTACAGAGATAACAGGATTTACATGATCATGACAATTTTTAAAATACCCCATCACTATTACTAAATTTTACTTGTCCTACAGACAAGTCAAAGCAATTTTCTACTTGTCAAAGATGATAAATCAGTTGTCTGGTGACACTGACAGGTGGATTTGTCAAATCCCCCTTGAAGTACTTCAGTCTCTGCTTTCAGGCTGCCTGTGAACTCCTGAGAGTGGAGTAACACAATAAAACAAGGCAGGGATTAGTAAGACTTTAGATTTTTAGTGCTGCTGCCCATTTCCCTAGCTTTCTTGGTATTTTTCTTTCTGCTTTACCATTAAAGTGGGTGTACAGCATCCAGCTGCTGGGTTTTATTCTAGCACTTCACCCACAGAATTCCAGTTAAATGCAGAACAGTTCAAAAAACCAAAACCACCTACTGCATTTGAAAATACATTATTTTGCCTATAAATACCAACTTCTCTTTTCTTCAACACAGGGGCACACCTTAGGAAAGATGAAACCAAACCCCATTTCTTCTACCCACTCTGTTTGTTGCTACAAGCTATTCAAAAGGAAAAAAAAGGTATTTGAAGTGAGGAAGAAAAAGCGCCTGCAAAGACATATGAATGGAAGCACATACCTTGTGCCTACCAGCCAGAAAAACGTCCACTTGCTTACAATAAAGGTGGAAATGTTCCAGCGAAATACTTCAAGTACTGATGTTAAATAAGGTTGACATCTAACAAAAATTGCTCCCTTTTTAGCCCTTCCTTCATAAAATAAATTACAACGGTGTTAATATGCTATTTGGACTGTACTTCTAAAACAGATGAAATTGTGCTTCAGAGCCCATGACAGGCGTGCCACAGATAAACACTATTTTGGAAAAATAACTAGCTACAGATAAAAATACATAAGAAATCAGAAAACACAGAAGAGGAAATGGTTTTTGCAACTACCCTCAGAAGTAACACCACTCGGGCACAGTGCTTCTCCAGTGCTCTGCAGCAAGCTTCCAACACCCTTGATCCAAAGACCAGCCAAATGCAGACAACAGCCCACATTTAACCAGCAGATATGAAAAAGATTAGAAGGCTCCAAAGGAAGCCCAGAGGCAGTGTTTCAAACTGAATCCTCCCAAGGAAGCAAGCCTGTTGGTGAAGCCTCTCCAGGCACCACTAGGCACCAACCTGCTTCTCTGGAGCTTCCATACAGACTTTGGAATAGCGAGGTGGATCCTGGAGTTGAGTTTGGCCTCCAAGGCTTGCCCTGCTCCGTCTCCAAGACACTGCAGGTATGGCTTCCCTGGGTCTGGCAGGTACCTCGATTTCTACAAAGCTCAAAGAATTAGGAAAAGCAGCAACAAATTGTTTTTCATCTTGCCAAAAAAAAAGTGAGCTAATTCACAACATATAAAAGGCAACAACCCTACTCACGAGCCTGTTCTTCATCAGAAAACCTCAAAAGCATAAGTTTTTGCATTTTATTTTCTCTCTCTCAGTAAGGAATAGCAAAGAGCTTGCAGGTTTGAAATGGAGGATTAGCATTGGTTTTCCTGTGTCCTAAGATAACATTCATACCATTCCTCTAAATTTCCACATTAAATCCTCAAGCTAGAAACACAGCATAAGGACGTTTTTACATCATTTGGACAGCAAGGTAATTCAAACTTATTCCTGAGCTGTTTGAAAGCATGTCCTTCCTCCTGCATATTACACGCAACATAGAAGCATAAGGCAGAAGCACTTCTGGCCGCTGACAAAACCTGAACAAATCGCCTGGCAGTGGCACACGATTCACTCTATCCCCACTTATCCGGCAGGCTGAGTCAGAGCTGTCCTTCCCCACTGCAAGCAGGCAGGGTGGAAATGATGTCAATCTGTTCTAGAGGCTACAAGATGAACTAAGACATTTGGTATTAGTGTAACACAGACACAATTCGAATTCTAATAAAGTCATTTACTGGAGATGCTAAGTGCAGCTGTTCTTCCCCTGTCTTGCCACCCACACTGAACTGCGAGCAGCAAAACTGAAACTCAGGGGTGAGGCAAAGAAACCAAGTGGGAAAATGAAATAAATCACTTGGAAAACAGCTGGATGGTAAAAAATGGTCAGCCTTTAGGCTGGAAAGCTACTCTAGAGCCTGCTGGTTTATATTACCATTAACTTGCATTTAATTGCCATCTGGGTAAGCAAGCTACATTTTAAAAGACGTGTAAATTCATCTCCAGTTATTCCCAAAGATAAGCTGTCACTGGAATAATACTCCTGCCAGAGAATGCAGAGCAGAGGTGCTCAAAGTTTTTGAAGGCAAAACCTTTTTCCCCCTGGAAGTGCTGTGGTTTCTTAAGAAAATTATATTGAGGATTTCTTCCTGGCATTAATAATTTATATACACTTAAGATTAGAAAGACACAACTACGAACAGAACAGAAGATAACTCTTCAGTTTTCAAAGTCCCTTCTAATTCAAGCTGCATTTGTACTATCAAGGCAGGGGGGCAAAGAAGAATCATACTATCCAGTCTCCCCACTGTTTTCAAAGTAAAATTGAGCAAAGCATAGAGCCAGCCAGTATCTCTTTCCATCCTGAGCCAACAGCATTCAGATCGGAACAGTGGCCTAAAGAATATAAAAGGGGAAAAAATGCAAAGGAATAATACCAACAATGGCTTGTCAGAATATTACGGAGATTGCAGATTGTCAGAGTTCTGGAATCGGATGCTGATAACTCATCAGAGCTCCTGCTCAGCTTCCAAGCAACAAAATGCATCTGCACGTGTGGGGGAAACAGATTTGCATTCCTTGTTTCATATCTGCTGATAAAGAGTAAGATTAAAAAAAAAAAAAAAAAGTATAAAACTTAGTAGCTTTCTATCATGGGTGCCAGTGTTTCAGCTGCCTTGATGGATATTTCAACCAGAGAAAAAGAACATCCTAAAAACACTGCAAACCACTAAAATCTTTCACATGCCATGCCTCTGGACTAGCACAGCCCCCGTATCCAGCTTGCTTCCAACAAAAACAGCACCACCCCCCTTTCACCCAATACCCTGCTGGCAAGAAATGTGGAGAAATAGCTGGTCTATCCAGCAATCTACTGAGGAACAGCTTGCCACCATGCTGCAGCTGGCATTCACAACGTTTGCTGAACTCTTCATTTATCTCACCAATCACATGCACTACATTTAACCTCAGAGTCCTGGTAATGCTCAGCCCAATGCCCTCAGCTTGCTTTTTGAGGCAAGCAACTCAGCTGCAGCTACTTTTAGCTACCTTTGTAGCCCCTCAGGCTCTTCCCGCACTCCTTTACAAGCACACCTCCACCTCATGTTTATAGCAGCACACAGGCCCATGTCCAATTAAACACGATATAAGGCAACAAGGAAGGGAGTGAGGATTATTATTTATAAGAGTGGGCTACAAGAGGAACTTTCTCCTCAAATGCCTTGCTACCTGCAGCACCAGTGAACATCTCTTGCTAGTTTAAGTTCTTCATTCAGCTCCTGCTAAAGGTTTTTCTAAGAGGGTTGGAGGCGCTGCACATCCAACACCAGTGGAGTGAAGCCAAGTTCATCTCCAGACCCTAATGGGAGCTGGACGTCATCTTTGTTGAAATTCCTTTCACATTTACACACACACAAAGAAACTAATTTCCCTCGTGGTTTTCTTTGCTGTTCCAAGCAAAAACTGGGCAGTTATAATTAATAGCATGCTCATTTTATAACAGAAACACACACACACACACACACAAAAAGATCTGGCTACTGTTTGCTGGAAACCAAAAAGCCATCAAGGTTCCAGGAAAAGGACTGATGTGGATTTTTTCTTTAGGGTAACCAGTGTTTATACCAACTCGACACCCAAGTGAAACGGAGTGGGGGAAGAAGGCAGCAAGTCTTATGAGATGATGATTGCAAATGTCAAGCTACATCCACTTTGTGAAATTACAGAATTGAATTACTCTTTTCCAATTATATAATACCTTGAGGTATTAATCCCTCCATAAGACTTAGCCAAATGCTATGTATCTCCTGAAAACTGCACATCTGCATCACATTAACTGGTTTTTAAGTACCCCCACAAAAAAGTAAGTATATACCTCATGCCCCAGATAAAAAGTAAAAGCACCACTAATTGAAGAGGAATGCACCTAAGCCTTGAACTGAATCACCACTAGTGGAAATTACAGAAAAGAAAAAAAAGCCACAAGGAGCAATGCAAAGGAAGAATACCCCAGAATGAGTAAAAGGAGTAAGAAACTAGGATGTTCATTCCTCCAGCTGTGCAAGTGGTTAAGTAATAAGCACATGACATACTGCTGGCCCCTTACAAGGACAAGAGGCAAACGCAATGTCCTTTGAGTCACAGGGCTAGCCAATTCAGCCGTGAGCAATGAGAGCTCCAAGGAAACACAGGCATTTCCTTCCCTAATTCTCCAAACACCCACCTCCAGGGTCTCAAACTGATTAGCAACAGAGCTTAGTAAGGAAAGTACCTAAGAGTCAGTCAGTCGCGTCATCTATCCTGGCTGCAAGTGGAAGGGCACTCCATCAGTCAGGTCCAAGTTTCCATCTACCAGTATTAAAAACTGGCTAGTGAGCTTCCAATATTTCTCACAGAAGGCACTTCCTTTTGGAAGGGAATGAAAAAAAGCAACCTTAAAGTGGTGAACACAAAGTAGGTCACCAAGAAGCCACATCAATAAAGTCTGGAAAAAAACAGGGAGGGATACTGTGTCAGCTATAGAATTGAGTGGTTATTATAAATGGACATCAAAAGTATGGCTAGAACATTTTGACTGGTAAGTCATTTCACGGATGAAGCGTAAGTACACACTAAGGGATACACTACAGCTTTTTGTTTGTAAGTCTCCCGCAAAACTACTATAGTTTTAAACATAATTGCATGCATTAGACCTAACTCGCGATAATCCTTCTAAGCTCCATCAACAATAGCAATCTTGACAGCAAAGATTTATGCTATTGAATATCAACCCCCTAACACCCCTCTCTCATCACAGTATTAAGTTATCTTAGAGCCATCTGCAAGACAGCTATCCAAGGCTGTCAGCCTGAATACACAGAAAATTAGGGTCCATCAGTCCACTCGCCTTTTTTTTTCCTAAATTGTTAGTGAAACATGAAAGCTAATGTAACCCACAATCACAGTGAGTAGTTTCTCAGCAAGAAAGAAGTAGGTCAATTTAATTCTTGGCACCTGTTTACAGGAACACCTACCTAGTCATATGGGAAACTACCTGAACTCACATCCAAGCACGCTTGCTGTGTTCTGGGCCGATCTCCTTTCAAACCCACTCTGAGGAAGGAGTTGCACTATTGCAAAGAAAACATAGTAACAGCTACTGCACTTCAAATTCTTCATATAGACAGGGCTCATAATATATTTTTTAAATGTTTAAGTTAGAATATAGGACTAAGGAGATAACCTCCTTCTGGTTGCTTATGGATAATTCACAGTTGCTTACTGACTCGTATATCTTAATTATATACAACAGGCTGCCTCCTCCTTCCGAGCATCAGGTTAAAGGTGCCAAGAGAGCTATTAAGCCCAAATTACCTAAATGTATGATTTGAGATAACTGGCCTAACACCCTGATGAAGTCAGGATCCAGATAACTTTAAGGCACAACACTCCAGGTGAATGCTGCTCTTGAGCTATACATACATTTATCATCAATAGCCACACTGCATTTCCAGACAGTTTTTTATTTTCACCCCTTTCTATCTTTAACACGGGAAAAGCAATACCTTCTGACAGAGCAATAGCAAAAAGCAAGCTGTGCCAGTACAGGTAAGATTAATGCCTTTTCATACTACTTAGCTGTTTAACTATGATTACCGCATTCCTCTCAATTTTTTTTTTTTCCACTAAAGTTTCAGACATATTTTCATTTTTACAGCATGCAAACTCCCCATTTCCAGTACTTGGCTGGAATAAAGAAAACATTTGTTTCCTTCTTATCATCCTTCCTTTCTCCTACACATTCATAATTTCAGTGAACAGAGGCTGTTTATTTCACATTCCTGACTTCCCTATTAGTAAAAGTCCTGAAAAAGAAAAAAAAAAAAAAAAAGAAAAAGAAATTAGAGCGGAAAATGCTTAACTTCTTCCATCTCTAAAACTTGTCTAGGCTGACAAAAAAAAGAGAGGCTTTCTTCCTTAATTTGATTTAATGGTTATAATGATTTAATGGTTATAAATTGAAAAATTAGCAGCCACTAGAATCAAAATTAGGATAGTTGAGTTTGAAATGGCCTCAGTTCACACTGCTCTGCCACTACTTACAGATCTTGACGTGAACAACCACCGGGGCTTCTTTGAGCAGAGGAGTCACCAGCCAAGGGCATGTGAAAGAAAACTGACATAAATATTTATGGCAAGACCATAAAACTTTTTTGCTACCTTATGGGATACAAAACTCATTACCTCCAAGGAGTTTAGGCTATTTGAAAACTTCAGTGAGCAAAGCCTTAGCTAACGGAAGGAGTTAAGGAAGAACTCCCTGAAATCCATTCAACAGGGTAATCAGTCACCCCACACCTCACTGACATCCTACACAAGTGCTGCCAGAAAGCAAGAAAGAAAGAGACCCCATAAGCCTATGCCATCTAGAAAATAAATCTTCTCAACTCAGGTTTAAAAGGATGTTGATTTTTTTACCATTTTTTTTAAACACCATATCCTTTTGCCATAGCTCTCTATCTCTCTTTCAGTGATACCACTCCATTTTTCCTGATTTCTCATTTTCCAAGAGACCTATCAACTGCCCACCATCGTGAACAAAAAGATGGAAAATAATTACAGAAATGTACCTCAAAATATCAAGTGCTCAGAATTATTTGACAGGGAAGTCTAATGATATCCTACCAAGCATGAGCATATTGTGCTTTTGATGCATGATGTACATGTTCCAGTATACTCAAGAAAGCAAGGAAAGCCAGCAAAGGCAGCAGCGTGGCTGGACAGCCTGAACTATAACCTCACAACACAAACAAACATACTTTCAGGAAGCTTTTTGTCTCCTCTCCTTTCATAGTGCCTGCATTGCACTGTACTCCTGCACATCAAGATAAAATACTTAAATAATACCGAAAACTACTATGGATCAACCAACTCTCCTGGCAAAGCCAACAAAACAGAAAGTGCCCCAGTGGCACAGGGTCTCAAATGCCATGGGAAGGATGTTAGAGCTTCAAGTGCTCTATGGTTTTCCAGTCTCAATCTGCAATGTATTTTCCTCCCACAGTCTACAGAGAGGAGTTACCTACTTGGAAATTAGTCAAACACCTGTCCCCGTCCACAAATTAAGAGAAGTTAATCAATGCCAGCTATACAAACTCCTTCATACCAGCAGTCCAGCCTGCTATCACTGTAATGAGACAAGTTTATCACATTTTGAAGGTCAACAAAACTTAACCTTTGTTTTTTTTTGGGGCGGGGGAAAAAAAAAAGGGAGTAAGCAGACATAAGCACCTGAATGAAAGCTTCCCCTCTGAGAGCATCTTGCCCCACTGACCTACAGATCTGCCAGCTAATAGGGTATTTGGGAGGATTATTAATAGTCACAAGAGGATCCAAGTAAAGCAGCAGGCTTAAAGGTATCCCAAACGCAAAGCAGAGCAACTCAAAGTATGCAAGCAAAGCACTGTAGAGGTCTCAGGAGATCTGACTTCTGTTGCCAAGTTTCTTGTGTGTCCTTGGGCAAGTTATCTGACCTACTTGTGCCTCATCTCTTCACCATCCCAGCTCACAGCAGCACTCTCAAATAAAACCATTAATGCTTTGGATGCACTCACATAGCAAGGTAACTAACGGTCCAAGTAAGTGAAACTGATCCTTCCTTCTTTTACCCCGATGTACAGCACAGGAACTGCTAATAAAAGCGGTCATCATTTGCCAAGACAAAATGGTACACAGAACTGAAGTGATAATTTAATTCCTTAAAGAGATTCAAAGACTGCATTCAGCCCTCCCAGTCACCGCTACTTTCCATGGATTTTCCTCAAACCTGAAATCCCTCTTACTACACATTGTGCTGACTAGTGGAGCATCTGTACCCTATCTTGTTGAGACGGGTATCAGTGCACTAAAGAGTCAGCTAAATGAGGGTGTGAATTACCTCTGCTTATCTCAAGCCAATCTACTGACTCAAGTAATGAGAAACCTAAGAAAGCAAGCAGGTTTTTAACTCTATCTGCCATACAAGTACCAACCATGGAAAAGAAATCCCTCCAGAAGTACCAATCCCATCAGTATTTCCTCCAAACCCTCCCTGGCAAAAGGAGATGTGTTTCCCAAGAGGAAAAATGCAGTTACGCTGTTACATTTCATGTAGTCACTTTGTTAATCTGTGAAGTATATCCCAAAAAAGAGATATGATACAAACTTACAGGCTTTCTAGCCTAAAGATGAACATTGCTATTCTAGAGTTGGGCAACATCAGTCCTCTCGCAAGAGAGCTTGAAGCTGTCAAAGGTGTAAGTTGGCTCACTGCCATCCAGCGACAGCTCCCAGCCCCGTAGACCCTGCTGCCTCCTAAGAGCATTTCCTTCCTTTCCTTCTCCCTTCCACCCCACTAAATACCTTGCAACTGATAAAATGACAAAACTAGAGGTGCTACATGCAGGCAACACTAACCACTTCTCATCTGGTGAGATAATGCTCCCTCCAGCGCTGGCCAACCCAGAAGTTCTCTGTGGGCTACCAGGCCTACGCAAAACCATCGTCAGAAAGAGACGGGGCAGTGCAGCTCCAGACCTGCATTCCTCGAGCATTAAGCTTTGTCTAGAATACTGCTAAATTGTCTTTTGTTCCTTCATGCCAAAAAAAAGCCATAAAAACAGTCCTGACACAAAACCTATTCTCCCAAAGCCCTGGACTGTGGTAGTGGGCACCCAAGGTTTGTCATACATGGATAAAAATCTATGCAGAATGTTGCTTCCTCATCAGTTTCGCCTTGTCAGAAACTTCATGTTGAAATCCAAGTTCTCATCCTCTTTTCCAATATCCTGCCTCCCAGTAGCTTCCTTAAATTCCCCGCTACCCAGAGTATGGAAAGCTCTTTCAGAATTAATGCTACAGTATCTGTGGTCTACCTGAAAGAATTCTCTATGCTTTTGTCATGCCATCCAGATTGGGAATGGGACCGCGGTGAAGGGGTTCTGCTGAATCCTTTGGACTGTCACATTAAAGCCTAACACAGGGAGGGGTTAAGTCTAAGAGCTGGCTGATCACTTTTAGTCCCAAGTTCCTAAACACTTCCTCTCATGACAGTACTGATTTCCATTCCCACACCTCCTCAGAAGCAAGGACTGAATAACACAATCCCCTCCCATCTCATGATACTCTACCGAGTAATCCTCCATCCACTTCCAAACGCATTTGCCATTTTTCATCTTTGCTATTTCCTTTCTTCTCCAGTCCAGGCTACAAATTCCAAAAGGCAAGCAAAGCAGCCTCTGTCTGTAAAACACCAAGTGCATCTCCAGTGCAGTACTGTGTAAATAAAATGAATGATCTTAGCACAGAAGAAAATGGGGCATTTTCAATTAAACCACTAATGTCCAAGAATGCAGACAAAGCACTACAGGAAGGGAAAAGGTGCCTGCAAGTTTTAATCAAGCCAGAAACTAACAGAGAAGCATATGCATTCTTATGCAAATCTACACCAGACGCATTGCACATCTGCTGAAATGGGTGTCGCTTTCCCACAGTTTGCAGAATTAATGTGTTTAACTAAGTGCCTGCCAGTGCTTGCAGTACAAGAGCTAATTTTTAATGGGGTATTCCCAGCTGTATATAAAAAAAAAAAAAAAATCCCTTTCAATAATAAAGGATCTAAATCCAGGACTTGGTTTTACATTTACTTAAGTGCAAAGACCCCCTTCACCTCCAAGATCTCATTACTCACACTACTCCAACTTGCTTTATAATTAAAAATAATCCCGATTCTTGGAGAAGAGCCTTTCTACAGTTCTGTGACCTTTTGAAACGCCATTAATGAGAATTAACAAATGTTATTCCCTCCGGATCACTTTTATAAAGGCTGAGATAGTGGGGTGCGAAAACACACAAAGGACTTTGTGAGAAGTTTACAAAACAAAACACAGTGATTTTTCTTCTCACTTGATTACCTTCCTTGCAGATACAAATTGTATTTCCAGGATTACTATGTGCCTTTACAGAGGATTTCGAAAGAATTCAGATGAGAACATAACTCCATGACCGCAGGGCTAAGAAGGCATATATGCCAGAAAATACTGAAATCTCAGCTATTTTTTATAAAAATCTATAAATATCAGTTGAAAGGAACCCATGATCTCATAATAAGTCAATAGGTCACAGTTATGCTCCCCTTATCTTCCCTTTTTTCCTATTGTCTAAAAATAGGAAACAGCACCACATGAAAATGTTCGGACAGAGATAAATCATGTGACTGAAATACAGGAATCAGGAAATTGGTGTTTTAAAATAATGTCATCCTCATTTTCCCCAACTCACTCTACTGTTGTTGAGGCCTCCAAATATTTAAGTGACTTAATAAATTAGTAACCTAGGCAACATTTGCAACAATAGAGCCAGCTGAAAAAGCCCAGCTAAAAACTCCTTAAAAAAAAAAAAAGTTAACATTAATGTCCCTTACAAAGAGGAAGGAGAAACAGTTTTAACATCAAAGAGCTAATTCTGCAATAAAGCTCGGGAGTAAAGAAAACAGGTTACATGCAGCCCTCAGCTGCACTCCAAATCACCACTGCAAATCCACAAGAAAGTCAGCAGAGATTCAACAGCCGCAGTAGCACACAGAACCCATAATTCACCCCCTACATACTTCTAAGAATTCCCTGCAGACAAAAAGAACTACCAGAGCAGCAGTCATACAGCAGGTATGAGCAGATCACCTGTAAGAGCACTTCACTCGCATCTTTTGATATTCCCTGCTGCTAGGTGGCAAGGGAAAGGGATATCTCTGTCCACAGCACACTCGTCCATTTTTAATCTGTAGCAAATGCAGTCCCTTAAAACCTTGGTTTTGATTAAACTCTACCTTTTACAATGGAGCACCAACTAGAAACCCTTGTTATTTATCATCTCAACAAAATGAAAAAAAACCTTTATGCCTTAATTTTTTAATGTTTGTACCTAATAGGCTGCAGCAGTACCTGAAGGCCACAATAAGGTCAGCTATCACTACGGCAGGCATTGTCCAAATACGCAGGAAATGACATTTCCCAGCCCAACAAGGTTTATCTTTCAAGCCTGCTTTTGCACCAGCTTTCTAGGTGAGTTAAAAATGAGCCTATTGATCAGAAGGGAATGGAATGCTCATGCACACTGACTTTCTCTACTTTCCAAGACTGCCTGCACAGACATGCCGTACAGCTCTTCAGCTCCCTTCCAGCTTTCCAAGGGTCTCATCCACACCTTCAGCTTATCTCACGTTAAGTCCTTCATAACAGCAAATGATCTCCTGCAATGAACAGCAGCTCTGTACACACTCAGAAATGCAGCAGTATGCAAAACCAGCCCAGCTACACTACCTGCATGCACCTCAAGAAGGAGAAGAAAACCTTCTACAGCTGTAACAACTGTCCCTCAACTATCAGATCACCTCTGCTTCATGATGTTACGAAGAGCTCTTTTTATTGTTTTATATTAAATATACCTTTCCTACCCATCCCTTGTTATACAGCCTGTAGATTAGTTTTTAACTGAGCCTCTGGAGATGAGCAATAAGGTTCAGAAGTGGAGAGGACGCTATCCCCCAGCCTGTGTCTGGCAGCTCCAGGCGTCCTTCAAGCAGCTCCTGCACCACCGCAATGAAGATGCCGCCACCTGGTGGGATCTCCACCAGTTTGGGTGAAGGTCGGGGTGGGGGCAGACTGGACCCTGGGGAGGGGAGACTGACCCCCAGGAAGGGTTGGGGCTCACACTCACCATCCTCACATGGACATCTCGGAAAAAGCTGTCTGGCAGCACAAGCAGGGCTGGAGGGAGAGGATTTGCTGACAATGACAAGATGCTATTCATTCCCAAAGCCTGTTGGTGCTCATCCAAAGGGAGACGGTTTGGAAACGGATAATCTTTGCATTTTTAGGTACAGCTGCAAGCAGTGGAAGAAGAGGAGGGGGGGAGGGAAAAAAAAAACAAACAACCAACCAACAAAAACATAAGGAGGGGGAAAAAAGGTATCAAGCTACAGCCATAGCAGGGCAGGCTGTAAAGAACCAGACAACCCTGAGAGCAGTGTTGGAGTCATTGATATGAGAGCTGAGCAAGGCAGACAATGGATTGCTGGAACAGGTAACTTGCAGAAATTGGGCTTTTGGACCGAATTTCACATGATTAGGAGATGCTTCTGTTCAGTGCTTGAGCCACAGCTATTTTCTAACCTCCACTTGACAGTACACACATTACCGTAGCTTCAGCCCTGAGCGTGAGCCTCATCTTTTCTGAGGGCCAATACTCAAAGGCCTGGAACTCAGGTCTGAGGCAGCCAAGAGACGTTTCTGTCTGGTTGCACGAGGTCTAGGGGTTTTTTTGGAGTGAGAGGCAGTGAAGTCTGTAGATCAATATCCATGAAAAAGCATGGAGCCCTTGCAGCCTGTGTTTGAAGAGCTTTCTCTTTCTGCCAGGAGAAGGGGGGTGAGGAGGCTTATTCTGGCAGTGAGGAATGTCTCCAGACTGCCCGCTGGAACAGAAGACAAGGTGATGAAAATATCCACGTCCAACCTGCACAACTACTATCGCCTTTTAGCACCACCGCTAAAAGAGGAACACATTTCCTAGTCTAGATAAGGCCCCAGAGCAGCAACATCCATTCACAGGACAAACATTCATGAAAAAACAGCTTCTTCCCCATGCTATTTTCCACGTATTTCAGCAACTCATATTTTGAAATTAATCATTTCAGAGCACGAGCGTTTGCAGTGAGCTTAGAGCAGGCACACTAGAAACTAATTTGAGAACTGCTGTTACAGAAGTTTAAAACCTGTTTAGACACAGACTGTAAGTCAGGCAAAGTCCGATTACGCCCCCATCACATGCAACACTTAACACCAATGTTGTGATACTGGCTTTATAATCCATTGCTACAAAATCCATGGATGTTCAGTCAGCCACACCAGGCAATATAATTGCTCTGTTTTCACAGTTAGCACTGAGAATGCTGGAAATTCAGTTACTCCCCTGCCTCCTCACCCCAAAGTCAGTTTCAAAGAGTAGAGAAAAAGACCCTGAAACACTGGTGGATTCTTTCAAAAGTCAAGTTATGCTTTTTACAGTTAAAAAAAAAAATTCACAGCATTAATCCAGGCAAGACAATCTCTTCCCTCTTACCCATCACACACATGCCACAAGTCTGAAAGGAAGCCATCATCCAGAACACATGTTGATACATATTTTACAGAAACATTAGTGGTGTGTCAAAACTAGTTCTTGGAAACATCACCTAACAACACTCATGCGATTTGTGTTTCACGAACAATTAAACCTATCACTCCAACAAGCAAATTTGCTTTTCCCGTTCACTATTCAAACATCAGGTTAGAGGAAACTGCTTGCATTACAAACCCTGTCCTTCGGTAAGGAAATTCTATTTCCACGATTTGATAATGTCGTTGCTAAATCACTTAACCAGAAGCTGCCGAACCTCCAGAACACAGAATGAAAAAGCTACACTTCAACTATTGCAGCTCACGGTGCAGGAAACTCAAAAATAGCCAGACAGTGATTTAGATCTCATCCTCAAGTCAGACAAGACCTCAGTGTCACACTGAAATCACATCCCAGACATTGTAAAGTCCTACTGTATCCACATCACTGTCATACTGCTGGCAAGCCACAGAGACCAGTAATGATGGTACTTCAGTACTGAATTCTTTTCTCTTGTGCTTACAAAGTTCTACAGGCTCTGCAACCGGACCAGCTCCCCTCATGCCAGTAATTACCTCCTTGGATAGACGAAGAGGACGGTACACCACTGCAGAACAGAGATGCCAGAAATAAACAGTCAGTGGCTGCTGAACTCCTTTCCTTTAAGAAAGATAATTTCCACTCCTTGAGACACTTTTCAGTCAGACATCTTTCGTTTGGAACAACTCCCCAAGCCAGTGGTCCATGTTCAGAAAGAGACATGGAAAAGAAATGCTATGACATCAAAAGCTGCATTTCTTGCCACGCTAGAAAAGGCTTCTCTACTTTTCATATGTTAGATATTCCTTCCCTCCCCCAGCCATTCATGGTGAAATAATTAGTGTTACTGTTCTCATTGTTTATCAGACAACACAGACAATAAGGCTAAGCTTTCTACTGGTGTTTTCTTCCACTATGTTGTTGTGGTTCCTCAAACAACTGTGCAAGGCTTTACTTTTAATCCTATAAATAACACTTGTCACTCATAGGTTTGTAACCCATATTTAGTTGTGCACAAACATGGCACAGTTTCAGCTTGATTCATTGTCCGCAAACTTCTCCAGATGTGTTCATGCAAGAAAAAAAGACTAATAAGCAGGAAGAATCAAACAAATACTAGCTAATCCGATTGTAATTTCATAGGGAAGGAGAGAAGACGCTATCACATCAGATTCTTTATGAGGGAGAGGGATAATGAGTTGTTTTTAAACACAGGCTAGGAATAATTAGTTATTGTCCTTGGGCTACAAGATGTATTTTTACATGCTTGAAGTCTATGTTGATTTTTATAGCCTGTGAGCTTGCTGCTCTGTCACAGGGAATTTCTTCCCATTTATCTACATGTTAGTGTCAGACTACAAACACATCACAATATGACATGACTTTATCAACAAGCAATGTTTTTCGCTGTGGCTAATTTTGAAACCACATTCCTAACAAGATATAACCTTGGGTAACAATCAGATAGGATGGTGCCAGACATCCCCTTCTTAAGTATGTTCTCATTTTACCTTTGAAAAGTATTCTAAACAAACAATTTGAAGGCAATCTGCTCTCTTTGGAGCTCCCCCTGACAACAGCAGAGAGATTTCTTTAGAAGGCTGCATTTTATAGTCTCAGTGTTAGGCTCAGAGTAACAAAAGAAAGCCACGCAAGAAGCAGCAAGCCAGGTACAGTGGAAACTACTAAAAATCCCCAACTCCTATTGCAATTAATTGTGCTAAGTACAACTTTGCTCATTGATGCACCAGACAGAAAGCAGACAGACAACTTTGTCCCACTGCACCAGCTTTTCAAGCTTCTAAAATAAACACAAAGGTCTTTGAACAGACTGTGCTCTCCAGAAAACCTGCAGCCTGATCTTCCTCATTTGATATGTGCAAAGGCTAACGCTGATGGTACTCACAATAATTAACTGCCATCAGTCAAGAAATCCAGCAGGGTTCTTGTAGATAACTTATTTATGCCATCTTTGTGTTTCAGGAATAAGGCAACCAGTAACAGACCAATGATACGGGTAACAGAGAGCATTTGCTTCTAGTTTTACAGGCCAAGGAAAACCTAGAGAATCTCTTTGGGATTCAGGGCAGGGGAGGAATACGACAGGGACAACCAGCAGCGTGACAAGATCCAGGGTAAAAAAATACCAATAAAAGAATGTGTTTTTACAGGTTCTACATAATATTTGGCAGTGATAACACAGTAATTTGCACGTGCAAAAAATACAACTGCTGCCTTTTCAAGGATGGACCATCAAATTTGTCACAGGCGGGAAAACAAGATACTGTCTGCAATGATCTTCACTCTGCAACCTGGGAGTAATTATCGTTAGATTACCAAGACAAACAAGAGGGAAAGACAAGGAAAAGATAAAACAGAACTTCCACTATTTAGGTGCTGATGGAGAGATTAAGCCTGACTGCACTTCAGTTGGGAGCCTAAACAAACCAGAGCCCGGTCACATAAATCAAGCTAATTTTAAAAGGTTACATACCAGGGAGATTTTGGGGGGGGGGGAAGAAAAAGAAACAACAAAAAAAAACTGTACGCTGGCCAGACTGCTAAAGATTTTAACATCCTTTCTATAAGTAATAAGGGTGACAATTTAACACACACCAGTACGCCTGGGGAGG